>NW_016107713.1:1410692-1426460 GCF_001604975.1 Cebus imitator
GAGTTTCACTCTTGTCACCCTGTTGAAGTGAAGTGCAGTGGCTCTATCTTGGCTCACTGCAAACTTTGCCTCTCGGGTTCAACTGATTCGCCTGCTTCAGCTTCCTGAGTAGCTGGGATTACCGCAGCCTGCCAAAATGCCCAGCTGATTTTTGTATTTTTAGTAGAGTTGGGGATTCACCATGTTGGCCAGGCTGGTCTTGAACTCCTGATCTCAGGTGATACACTGGCATCAGCCTCCCAAAGTCCTGGGATTACAGGTGTGACTCACTGCACACAGCCCAGGTAATACTTTTACAGGTTTGTTACGTGAGCAAATTGCGTGTCACTGAGCTTTGATGTGTGAATGATCTCATCACCAAGGTAGTGAGTGTAGTAGCTGATAGGTAGCTTTCTAAACCACACCATCTTCCTATCCTCCCCTTTAAAGCATTCCCAAGTGTGTTGTATCCATCTTTGTGGTGTCCATGTATATTTAATGGCTTCTGCATTAGCTCACTTAGGATAATAACCTCCAGCTACATACATGTTGCTGCAGAGAACGTGGCTGTATTTCTTTTTCTGACTGCATACTATTCCATAGTGAATATGTACCATGTAATTTTGATTCAGTCCACAGTTGATGGGTATATTGGTTGATTCTATCCCTTTGGTATTTAGATTAGCCTGTGATTAACACATGATTTCATGTGTCAGTTTTGTAGAACAATTTATTTTTCTTTGGGTATATACACAATAGCAGGATTGCTGGGTTGAATGATAGTTCTAAGTTCTTTCGTAAATCTTCAAACTCCTTTTCTCAGCAACTGAGCTAATTTAAATTCTTACCAGCAGTGTATAAGCATTTGATTTTCTCTGAAACCTTGTTGACATCTGTTGTTTTTTGACTGTTTAATGATAGCCATTCTCTAGCCATATGCAGATATCCAAAACTGAACACCTTCCTTACACTTTATACAAAAATTAACTCAAGGTGGATTAAATATTTAAACATAAGACCCAAAACCATAAAAACTCAAGAAGAAAAACTAGGCAATACCATTCAGGACATAGGCATGGGCAAAGACTTCATGACTAAAACACCAAAAGCAATGGCAACAAAAGACAAAATTGACAAATGGGATCTAATTAAACTAAAGAGCTTCTGCCCAGCAAAAGAAACTATCATCAAAATGAACAGGAAGCCTACACAATGTGAGAAAATTTTGGCAAGCTACCAACTTGACAAAGATATAACAGTCAGAATCTATGAGAAATTTATAAGAAAAAAACCATCAAAAAGTCTGCAAAGGATATGAACAGACACATTTCAAAAGAAGACATTTATGGAGCCAACAAATGTATGAAAAAATTCTCACCATCATTGGTTATTAGAGAAATGCAAATCAAACCACAGTTAGATAATATCTCATACCACTTAGAATGGTGATTATTAAAAAGCCTGGGAACAACAAATGCTTGCAAGGCTGTGGAGAAAGAGGAACACTTTTACACTGTTGGGGGGAGTGTAAATTAGTTCAATCATTGTGGAAGACAGCGTGGTGATTCCTCAAGGATGTAGAACTAGAATACCATTTTACACTGCAATCCTATTAATGGGTGTATTCACAAAGGATTATAAATCATTCTATCATGAAGACACATGCACATGTATGTTTACAGAAACACTATTTACAATAGCAAAGACTTGGAACCAACCCTAATTTTTACCAATGATAGACTGGATAAAGAAAATGTGGCACATATACACCATGCAATACTATGATGCCCTAAAAAAGAATGAGTTCATGTACTTTGCAGGGACATGGATGAAGCTGGAAGCTGTAATTCTCAGCAAACTAACACAAGAACAGAAAACCAAACACCACATGTTCTCACTCATAAGTGGGAGTTGAATGATGAGAGCACATGGATACAGGGAGGGGAACATCACACACTGGATCCTATTGCGCAATGGGGAGAAAGAGGAGGTAGAACTTTAAAACAAGTACCTAATACATGTGGGACTTAAAAAACCTAGATGACAGATTGATAAGTGCAGCAAACCATCATGTGACATGTATACCTATGTAACAAACCTGAACATTCTGCACTTGTATCCTGGCACTTAAAGTAAAAAAGAATAATAATAATTGCCATTCTGATTAGTGTGAGATAATATCTCTTTTTAATTTGCATTTCTCTAATGATTAGTGATGTTAAGCACTTTTTGGGGGGTGAGGGGGACAGGGTCTCTCTCTTTCACCCAGGCCAGAGTGCTGTGGGGTGATCATCGCTTACCACAACTTCCATCTCCTGGGCTCAAGAAATCATCCCACCTTAGCCCACTAAGTAGCTGACACTAGAGGAGTGCACCACGACACCTGGCAAATTTTATAATTTTCTTTGTAGAGATGGGGTTTCCCTATGTTGCAATGTTAATCTCAACCTCCTGAGCTCGAAGAATCCTCCTCCTGCCTCAGCTTCCCAAATTGCTGTGATTGTAGGTAAGAAGCCACCATGCCTGACATATATTTTATTTTGAGAAGTATCTGTTCATGCCTTTTGCCCACTTTTAATCATTATTTGCTTTTGCTTGCTGCTTTGTCCAGATTCCTTCTAGATTCTGGATATTAGCTCATTATGCAGATTGTCTGTTTACTCTATTGACTTCTTTTTATTTTTTTATTTTATTTTATTTAGTATTATTTATTTTTTCTGTGCAGAAGCTCTTTTGTTTAATTAGGTCCTACATGTCACTTTTTGTTTCTGTTGCAAATGATTTTGAGGACTTTCTCATAAATTGTTTGCCAAGACCAATCTCCAATGGGCCCTTGATTCTTAGTAGTCTTACTGTTGTATTTCTAATGTTGTTTCTTGGTATTTATTTTGCTTGAGGGTTGCCAAGCTTCTTGGATATGTAACCTGAGGAATTAAATCAATTTTTTGAATCTTTTCAGTCTTTCTTTTCTTTTTCTCTATATTATCTCTGCTTTCATTCTATTGCTCTCCCAGTACCTCAACTGCAATTATGTTAGACGTTTTCACTAAGTCCTATCTATCTTTAAGTTGTTTTATATGCTTGTCATTTTTCCCCATGTATTTAAATGTGGATTTACTCTATACATACATTCTATTTGCTTATTTTCCAGTTTAATAATCATGTATTCTGCTGTGGCTAATCTTTCATTAAATCCATATAATAATTCTTAACAGCAAATATTATATTTATAAATTTTAGAATGTCGCCTTTTTACAGAGCCTAAAAATCTCATAAAATTCTCCATCTTTTGGTCAATTTTACCATTTTGTTATTTGCTTATGCAGATATTTTGGCCATATTCTTTTTTGTCACATGTAATAATAGTTTCATTGAATACAACATTATGTATTAAAATATAGATGTTCTAGTTAATGACATCTTCTTCCAGAGTCTATTGGTACTTAATTACTTTAAATCAATAAAATTGTATGTTTAATAGAGGCTAGAATATTTCTCTGGTAAGACTTAATCTATTTTTTGTTTACTCATGACAATTTTTTTTTTTTTTTAATAGAGAGCCTGATATTTTCACTGCAATTCTTCGTAAGGAGGAAAGGTAAGGGGGAGCCAACTATCTACTTTTTGCCTCCCAGGTATTTAGAAAATTATGCTTGACTTTTAGAAAAGAATATTTAGGTGTACAGATTTTTATTTTCTGCATAATAAAAGTAATATTGTGGTAGTTGATTAGATCAGCTAAATCAGAAACTTGTATTTAGAAAAGTTTGGGTGGCAGGTCTTGAAAACTCTCATACACGTGCAAAAATAGTCCAGAACCTATTGAGATACATTTGGCAATATAACAAAAAATTAATTAGAAAATATACTTTGACCCAGAAAGGCAGCTTTTAACGATTTACTCTGAAGATATATTTCAAACACAAAGTAATATATATGGAGATGACTATTATTTGCTTGTAGATGAACATTGTTTAAAGTAAAAAATATTAGAAACTACCTAAATTTCCAGTATAAGATTTTTTTTTTTAAATTTTGTGATAGATACACAAAATGTAGTGCTATTAAGGTGTAAGAGAATGAAGTTCTATGAACCAATATAGACTAACTTCAGGTGATATTATTCAATGAAAATATATAAGGACAAAAATGCACATAAAGAATGCTACTTTTTATGTAGGTAAAAGGGAACATAGAAAAACAGAAAGTTACATGCAAGTAGATAAAGGGATGGAAGGAATATATCAGAGATGCTATATATTTGTATATTTTTCATAACTATATATTTTCATGTAGTTTTTGACTTTTGGAAGTTGTTAATGTTCTATATATTCCAATATATCAATAACAATGGCAAGATAAAGTAAAACTTGCAACAGTTATCAAACTGAAAGAAATAAACCAACTGAATTTCAAATGGCTAACAGCCACATTGAAAAAACAAAAACAAAAAAAGCAAGACAATCCAAGAACACGGAATTTGACTGTATGCCCTTGGTTCTGAGTAGAGTAAATCTTGGGGAGAGGTGGGGAGTAATACAAAAATATCCTGAATTCTTTTCAGTGAGCTTATATTTTGTAGTTGTACAGTTGAAGCAATTTAAAAATAAATTTATTTGTATTGTAGAGTGAGAAAATGAGTAAACATAACGATATTTGGGGAGCCACAGTCCTCATTACAGAATATGTGATACACAATATAGAAGGGGGAAAGGTAAGAATAAGTCTCTGTGGAGATGTGTTGCAATTGAGTCTGATATCAGTTTGATACCACATATATGTATGTGCGTGCATTTATAGGCGTATGTATAAACACATTTCCTATTTCTGTCCACAAAGTGAATTTAGGAACAAAGACAACCCAGTACCAATGGGCATAACTGGAACTTAAATTTTAGCTTCTCATAATATAATTTGTCATTCTCCCCTAAAAAGAACCAGAAATATTTTTTAAAATGACTGATTCTAGGCTGGTACAGTATAGACAAAAGATCACCCTGGGACATCTTCTTATAGTGAGGAAGTATTCTAAAAGCTGATGAGATAGTCACAGTGCATGGATGTAGCCTGAAGAAGCTCTAAATAGCCAAAAATAAGATGCTTTGAATATCAAAATAATAAAAGACACTAAGGTAGCACAGACCAATGAAAAACTAGAAACCCGTGAATCCATATTGGATATTAAACAAACAAATAAATGAGGAGAAGGGAGAACTCTTGCTTACAGTGGATTTATAAAGGCCAACTTATCAAAGGAGTTTTGGACATGGAATATCAACATTGCAGTAAAAATTGGTTCAGGTAAAAATCAAAGTCTTATAAATATAGAGAGGAATTTGATGAGGAGTAGACTTAATGAGGTCTCCCTACATATTTCTTATTTGCCAGAGAAAAATTGCAACTATACAGACAACACCTTGACTGAATGATTAAAATTAATATTATCAATAAAGGGCAGATGAACATAGTGTCTCTCGAGATGTGATACCCTGAGGAGGACATAAGAGATCATGTCTGTAATATCTTTGCCAGGTATTCACAACTTGTCTGTAAGCAAGAGAAAATACCAGACAGAACCAAAATGCAGATGGTTCTATTAAAAAAAAAAAAAAAGTAAGTTGGGATGGAAATTGTACTTTTTAAAAAAATAGTAATGATACAAAAGACAAGGCAAAACTGTGGAAATATTTCAAGTTGAAGAAGTGTAAAAGATACAATAACTAAGTGAAATACTTGATTTTGGATTGGACCAAATATACTAATGCAGAAAAAAATATTATAAGCAAGGTATTATGCAAATTGGAATATGGACAATAAATAACACAGAAATATAAAGTTAATATTAAAACTATTGAAGTTAATAAATGTACATGGTTATGCTAGAAACCATTCTTATTTTAGGTATACACTTTGAAATATTTGAGGAATAAAAGGTTATGTTATATGCAACTTAATTTCAAATTGTCCAAAAAACTGTTGTAGATAGATATTGAACAGAAACAAATATTCATAAAGAATTGTGTAAAGTATTTTGACAGTTAATATTGTATGTCAACTTGCTTAGAGTATGATGCCTGTCTGGTGAAAGACTAGTAACACAGATGTTGCTCTGAAAGGCTTTTGTTATTGTGATTAACATTTCAATCAGCAGAAATTAAACTAAAGCAGATTATCCTCCATAAAGTGGGTGAGTTTTAGTCAATTAACTAAAAGCCTTAAGGGAACAGATCAAGATTTCTTGAAGTTAAAAAAATTCTGAGTCAAGATTGCAACATAGGAACTCTGCCTCAGTTTCCAGCCTGCTGGCCTCCCCTATGGATTTCAGACTTACCAACTTCTACAGTTGCGTCAGCCAATTCTTTAGAATAAGGACCATTTTCTATCTCTCTCTTTCTTCTCTCACTCCAGCGCTCTTTCTCACTTGTAGATCTATCTTTGTTTTTATATATATACATGCACACTGATTCTGGTTCTCTAAGGAACCCTAATACAACCTAATACAAGAGTATATGTATTTACTGTATAGTATTATTATCCTTGAAACTTCTCTGTATGTTTGAAATTATTTCCATATAAATATTTCTAAATAATATATTTGTTGCATTTTAAACAATCACATTTAAATATCAGCTTGTTCAAATCTATTTATATGTCTATATACGTATACATGCATACATGTTTGCATGTATATATATTCACATATTATATACACGCACATATCATATATTTTTGTGACACTGAAATAAATATTTTCTCAGCATTTTAAATTTAATTTTTTAACTTTTAATTTCAGAGGTACATGTGGAGGTTCATTATATAGGTAAACTTGTGTAATGGGAATTTGTTGTACAGATTATTCATCGTCCAGGTATTAAGCCTAGTACTTAACAGTTATTTTTCCTGGTCCTCTGTCTCCTCCCACCCTCCACCTTCTGATAGACCTCAGTGCATATTGTTCCCCTGTATGTGTCTGTGTGTTCTCATAATTTAGTTCCCACTTGTAAGTGAGAACATGAGGCATTTGATTTTCCGTTCCTGCATTAGTTTGCCGTGTTCTTAGCATTTTAATAGTTGCATAGAAGAAAATGCAAATGAGTCCTGAAATGCAAAAACAATATTTGTAGGAAAACTAGATCAGAAAAGTGATCAAAGAGAATATTTCTTTAAATATTTAAAACCTAATAAATAAACAGAAAATTATTGAAAGCCCTTAAAAGATTCATATATTACATCAGTAAGAAATGGGTTTTCAGTAAGATCACTTTATCTTTTTATCTGTCAATATTTTGCAAACTATCTTTATTACTTTCTATATCTAGTAAAGTTTACTCTATAAACAAATAAGCCGAGGTGAAGCCTAACATAGAAATTTAGAATTTAGATAGAAAAATTTTTCATTTAAAATTTAAAGGTAAATTGTACGACTTACCCATTAAATAGCTGTAGCATATTTGAACATACTTGGGCTTCCATACACAATTATTTATAACAACCTTGCCTGCTTAATATAATGTTTCTATTTTTCTTCTCTAGGAATCTAGTCTGTTCCCAAATTACTACATCTCAGAGGCATATAATGATGTCCAATTCTCTTGGAAACAAAAATGTAAGTAGTTATAGCTCTTTGTAATTTATTGTACCAGTAATTACTCATCTTCTTATCTTTCCAGCTTGTATTTTTTTTTCAAGCCACACACACTTAGTGAAAGACTCCATCAGTTCCTCTGCTGTCAGATCTGATACACCATTTTTGTATGTAAAGTTGTATTCATTCATTTTCCACCTCTATTATACAAATAAATAAAACACCACTTTACACTTAATAAATAAAGTAAAAACATTACAATTCTGCATAAATGATAAAAACTATGGCTATTTTCAACTACTGGTAAAACTGTACAGCAAAACAACAATAATAGAAGGCAACAATAAATAATACAAATGTCATAATTAATATCCCAGAGAAGTGGAAACACAGAAAAAGAAAAAAAAATCCAGCTGAATGATGAAGAAATGCTAAATAGATGAATTCAGTTAAATTAAACAACTGAAATATAAAAGATTTATCTGGATGGAAAGACAAATTTCTTAGTTCATGAATGTATTTCCTCTGATTGCTTTATTTACACCATCTCCTAATTAACTCCCCATATTAACTTGGAAAAACTGCTGTACAACTAGTAAACCAATTTATAAATTAACAGTTTTGATATGTCCTTTTGAGTTTTATGTATATGTATATGCATGTTATATACTGATATATATATATATTCATATTCAAATAAGAACTTCAAACCATGTAATTATGTATATATTTCACATATATTTTTCAAAAACAAAGACTGTGTTTGTTACCAGATTCCTTGGTACTTCACAAAATATACAATGACATGTAATTCAAGTTTTTAGTAAATGATAGTACTCTAATCAGTATTTGCCAGTATGAATTACAACAATGTATTGAATTCATAAAGATGAATAATTTGTATCTGATATTTTCTTGAGGAAAAGTTCCTAGGACACCTTTACAAAAGGAGGCTATATCAATGTTTTTGAAATTGAACGGAATGTCACTCACTGTAAAGACATGTTTAAGATGAGACATGACAACATAGACATATCCAGTGTGTGCCATTTTCTGTACATTGTCTAATGTTTGGCTTAGAGAGGAGATCCATGTGGCTCATTAATTCCTATTTGTATTCTATATTAGGATTATAAAATAAAAAAAATATATATATACATATATATATATTTTTTTTTCCCGGATTGACTTTCAAATGTCTTGTTCAAATGCTTCAACAACGGGTAAACCAAAAACCTGAGAAATAAATAAAGGAATACACTAAAGACCTTTAATGGTAGAGCAATCCCCTGGTTCTGTGATTTTTGGTTGGTGTGCTTTTTATTCCTGTTGTATTCCTAGAAACACCTTAAACTCAAGAACTATTTAATAAAAAGGGAATTCTCCCATATCAGTAATGAAACGAAAGTTTTCTAAGGTAGACTTTTCCTGGTGTTTTCATCTATATGAGGTGCCATGCTTGTTTTCTGATTACTCCCAGGATCCCAATGCCTTGTCCATCCCTGGGGAAATATCAAAGAAGAAAAATAGAAGGTCATCGTTGGGTCACTGCTATTCAGTTTGCTGTGCCAAGCTGAAAACCAAGGCCATTAAATATGAAAATCCGCTCATTGTCTCAGGCCTGATTGTATCCTGTCTTTCAGATCAGACTCACCATAGTCATAGCAACCCTAATAGGCGGATGTGCATTGGACCACATCATTTTGAGGGTGTCTTTAACTGAGAAAAGTTTTGTTGAAAATATGTGTGATTAATGCCTTCAACTATTATCTCTAATTGAACAGACATGAAAGGGGGCTACTTTGTCAGCCCAGATAAGCCTATTGCATGGCCATTAATGGCATATTCAGCCCTTGCTGAATTAATCTATTATTGCCTCTTGTCTTTGGTAACCATAACATGTTGTTGGAAGGCTGTGCAAAATTTGAGTAAGTGAACCACAGCTCCAGAAATCCTCTAGACCTTGGTTTAAGAGAACAGGGAAAAGCTGTTTAGTGACTGAGTGTTCTGGGCTGTTTCATTAGTATTAAGCAGTGATTCTTTATTTTAATCTATTTATATCACAGTGATGTACCACCTTATCATCAGTTACTCAGCAGATTCACACAGTTCCTATATCCATCATATAACTAAAATAAAAGATGAATAGAAAGACTCAAATCTTGTGTATATGTATGTGTGTGTGTGAGAGAGAGAGAAACAAAGTGAGACAGAGAAACAGAGAAACAGAGAGACATAGCATTCAGAGTATAAACCACTAAAAGTTTATCAGAAAAATGCGGCTGACATTAGATCAACATTTATATAAATCATGTAGAATATGGCTTACTGGCAATACAGATACTAAAGAGTAAATCTCGACCTAGTGACCTGCATTAATTCAGGAAGAGTGAACACTCTGGCAAGACTGAACATGGAAGAATTTGGGTTATAATTAGGTGGGCAGAGATATTTGTATGGGAACTGGAAAGTAACTATGCCTAAAACATATTATTGTGTATAAGTAAAAGCAAATTCTGCATTGCCAATCAAGCAGTTATTTGAAGAAGGTATTATATAAAAAATGATATTTATGGTAATTCAACCTGTGTGGAGCAATAGGAAATGTAGAAAAATTAATTATAGCAAGTTAAAATTACAAAAAGAAAATAATTTTAAATAGATTTTAATGCAATATTTTTATGTCAAAGATAATCTTTTATAATATATTAACCTATAATTTTCTACCTATTTATAGATATAATAAAATCTGCACATCATACATTCACACCTCTGTGAAAATAGATTCACAACAGCAAAAGGACATTATATATATGTGTATATGTGTGTATATATATATATATATATGCATATAACTAAACAAGTTATGAGGCAAGAATAAATACAGTTTTAAAAATAATCTTATAATGAAAGATGTAGCATGAGTTTCAGAATCCTGAAGTAAAGTATATCTAGATTTAACTGTAAAAATTTTGAGTTTCTATAAAGTAAAATTTTTATATAAAACAAAGTTAACAAGAATAAGTCTGTATGAAATTCTTATTATACAGAATTTTATAATACAAAGAATTCTCTAACACAAAAAGAGCACTCATTTCAAATAGTAAAATTGTGAATAGCTATCCATAAAAATCAAACATTTATGTAACTTTGCCATAAGACATAAAAATGTCTTGTGTAATATTTGATGAGAAAATAAGCAAAGAAATGAAAAATGAAATAAGGTTACTTTGCCCTAAAATATTGGCAACTTTTTTCAATTTTATTATATTGATTATAAAATAAAGTATCAGAATAAGAGCATTTTTATATATTCCTTGTGCCAATGAAATTGACACAGGCATTGTAGGAGCATATTTGGGCATCTGTGAAAGATTTATTATTACTATTTCCACTGATGTGTAAATATAGCATAAGAAACCTATTTCATAGATATAAATATATATACACACATATATATGTTTCTTTTTAAAAGACATACAAATATGTTCATAGAAATATTGCTCATATTTATGACCAATTGGAAAGATCTAAAGCTCTACCAATAGAGAATGAATTAAATCATAGAAAAATATGTCATTTGGAAAACTAGGCAGCCATGTAAAACAAAGATGCATTAAAAAACGCTCTCTAAGCCATATTAAAAAGTAAAAGAGAAAAATAACAGAGTTCATAGACGAAAATGTACATTGAAATTCAATTTCTGTAAAAATATCAGAAAAATAGAATGTATATATGCATATATTTACATAGAATCTGAAATATTATAAGACAAATTAAGAATAGCTGCATGTGGGTAATATTTAAAATCCACTATATCCACTAATCCATTCAATACTATATAATCCATTAGAGCCTGAGTACATTCAATACTACATAAGAAGAATAAAATGTAAATTATAAATAATAAAATATCATAAATGAATAATAAAAGGTAAATATCTTAAAATTCCCCAAACATTGTCAAAACCATCATCCAGTTAGATATAATTGCTATCATCCTATGAGAAAATACTATTTTTAGCACTATATGAAGACTGTTTATATAAGTTATCTCATTTAATTACTGTAACACCTTGATTTTTCTCAGATACATAGATATTACATAATCTGTTCAAGTCATACAATTAATAAATGACAGATACCAAATTTGATTCCAGGTTTCAGCAATTACAAATACAGTGCCTTTTGAAATACAACAGTATCACATCTTGCTTATGAGGGAAGTTGTTTGTAAATGTTCATAAACTGATCACTTTAAAATATTTCATCTATGCCATAAAAATAAAATATTGTTGGATGATTACAACCTCTTAACATAAAATCATCAATTTAACAAATAAATGAATGATATGTACAGCTGCATTATTTATGTACTAAAAGAAGACTGCTATTACATGTTTGTAAGCATTATGTTCAAAGTGCAATTGTACAGAAAATTTTTGCTGCATTCTCTTTTTCACCCTGGATGCTTTTTCTTCCAACTCCATTCAATTATTTCTCCATATTGTAGTGAGTAATATCCCTCATAAATGAAAATTTGATCATATTATTCTTTGCATAAAATTTTTCAATGTATTTCATGTGTCTCTAACTTAAATCTAAAGCCTTTAACACAGATTGTCACAGGATGGCATAAAATTTTAAGTAAATGCCCAAACTCTAAAACAAGCCTGTGTTCAAATCCTGAGTTAGCATTATCCTTCATTTTTAAACTTGGAAAAATATCTTATTTTCTTTTGCCTCAATTATCTTATTTAAAATAGGTATGATAAAATGCCTAATAGATAATAAAAATTAAATCTAAAACAATATAAGGAATTTAAAATGTGTATGCATAATTTAGTGCTGTTTTTATTTGCATAAGACACTATAGTCAGACTGATGTACATATTTATTTACCCAACATACTGTACATATTTGTCTCTGAATCTCTGCACATGTCATTCTGTTGGTTGAATCATACTTACCTTCCTTTCCTGTCTGATGGCTGTTTATCCCTGTGGTCTCAGCTTAGATACTGCTTCCTTCAGGAATATTAACTAGAAGAACCAACCTGGTGCCAGATACACCTATTCAAATATTTCAGAGTTTCCTTTATTTCTCCCATCATAGTCCTGATTTCAATGTAATAATATAATTAGTTATTTTTATCCTCCACTAGAACGTAATATCATAAAACACTCACTTTGGAGTTAAATAAATTAACTTTGTCTCTTTTCTTTATAAACTTAGCCAAAAATCCTTTCTGATGCACAGTTTATTTAAACTATAAAATAAAGTCCATTATACCTGATTTTCAGAAATTAGTAATGTAATGTAGTTGACTTATGTTAGCATAGATTATCAACAAGAGCAAGTCTGCAATAAATGATATTTCTAAGTGCTATTCCTATACTTAAACCAGTGCCAGGTACAGAAAGAAATCAATAGTGCAATAACTGTCCTTAGTAATGTAAAAAATTTACTATTCCTATACAAATAAAAATAACAACCTTCCTTTCATGTCAACATAACCATGAAATATTTTGTAAAATGGTCTCTAACACCTATGCCTTTTATAAAGTTAGGAGAAGCCAATAATATAATCAAAAAAACCCCAGCAATTAGGACTATTGTCAGAAATTAATAATATTGTCATAATTGTCAAGATATTACATAAATCAACATTTTATATATTATTGGTGGTAATAGAAAATGGTACTGCCATTATGAGGCAATAGATACCCCAATTTTAAAAATGCATATTCCCGTTGTTTTAGTATGTTACTCTAAAAACTTTATGCAAAAGAGATAAATAAATAAGCAAACTGTCACAGGCAATGATTTCAATCTATAAGAGTGAAAAATTCATAGCTCTTTGAGTGTATGCTCAATTAATTATGATAGAACTATGGACTGTGTACAGTATTTATATGGTTTAAGTAGAGCTCCATAAATGATATTAAAAAATAATGGGTTGCAAATTAAAATATGCAATTTTATGCTACCAGAATATGTACATGAGCATATGTGTCAGTGTGTGTGTGCAGAAGGAAAGAAAGAAAAAGAAAAGAAAAAGAAAGAAAGAAAGAAAGAAAGAAAGAAAGATAGAAAGAGAGAGAGAGAGAGAGAGAAAGAAGGAAAGAAAGAAAGAGAGAAAGAAAGAAAAAAAAAGGGAGGAAGGGAAGGAAGGTAGGAAGGAAGAAGGAAGGAAGGGGGGGAGGGAAGGAAGGAGGGAAGAAGAGAGGGAGGTAGGGAAGGAAGGAAAGAAGAGAAGGAAGGAAGAAGGGAACAAAGGAAGGGAGGGAATGAAGGAGGAAAGAAAAGGAAGTAAGGATGGAAGGAAGAGGGAGGGAAGGAAGGAAGGAGGGAAGGAAAGAAGGAAGGAAGGAGATAGGGAAGAAAGGAAGGAGGGAAGAAAAGAAGGAAGGAGGGAAGGAAGAGAAGGAGAGAGGGAAGGAAGGAAGAAGGGAAGGAAGGAAGGAAGGAAACAAGGAAGGAAAGAAGAAAGGCACATATATACCATAGTATACTATTCAGCCATAAAGGAGAATGGGAACACGTCTTTTGTAGCAATATGGATGGAACTGGAGGTCATTATCCTAAGTGAGGAAACACATGAACAGAAGACCACATGCTGCATGTTCTCCTATGTAAGTGGGAGCTAAACACTGAGTACACATGGCCACAAAAACAAAGGGAACACCAGACACCATGGACTACTTGAAGGTAAAGAGAAGACAGAGGATGGAGATAAGAAAAAAAAAAAAAAAAAAACCTTCCTATTGGGCACTATGCTTATTACCTGGATGGGAAATTAATTTGTACACCCAACTCCTGTAGTACACAATTCACCTATGTAACAAACCTGCACATGTACCCATGAACCTAGAATAAAAGATTTAAAAAAAGAGAAAAAAACAGCTGCAGGGTGATGAATGCTGAACTGAGATTCCAGCTGCTACTTATTGCAGGGCAGAAAGTTTGGAGTATGAATCTTGCTATTATATTCTACTTTTAAGTGCTAAAATCCTCATTTGATTGATTTAAAAAAATATTTTATTGCACTTTAGGTTCTCGGGTACATGTACAGAACATGCAAGATTGTTGCATAGGTACATACATGGCAATGAGGTTTGCTGCCTCCATCCCCCGTCACCTATATCTAGCATTTCTCCCCATGTTATCCCTCCATAACTGCCTATGATTTTTATAGTTTCCATTTTTCTTAGCGATTCCCTATTGTTTTACCCTTATGACCATATTTTCTTATTATATTGAATAAAATCCTTGTGTAATAATTTTCTTATTCAAATATTCCAGAGTAATTTATTTCAGCCTGTACTTTTTATTTATTTATCTTGAAAATGGGTCAGATTTTCTAGTGATGGTTTTATTGGATACTGGACATAAACATAGTATATCCATAAATCTAGTATAGCTCTCTCTGTTTATCTCATCATCCTTAATCTATTTAACGAATATTTTTAAGTTTTCTCTCTCTATATATATATGCCTTGATATTTATTCTCAAATTATATTTAAATTTATTTATTCAATATTTATCCTTTTTTAAATGAAAGTTTAAATTTCTCATTGTCAGATTTTCATTGCTGTTATATTGTGATATATTTTCTACCTACACATTTGTTTCTTCAATCATTGAAGAATTATCTCCTCCTTTCTGAACTGTTTGGTTTATTTTTATCTTCTTCTTGATTTTATTGACAGCACCACCCTTGGACATTCTACAAATTTTGACAACTGTGTAATGACATGCACCCATCATTGTAGTATCAGAGAGAGCAGTTTCACTGTCCTAAAAATCCTCCGTGCTCTGAGTTTTTATTCTTCTGTCTCCTACAACCCCTGAACACCACGGATCTTTATATTGTCTCCATAGTTTTTGCCTTTTCTGGAATGTATTGTAGTTGATAGCATACAGTATGCAGCCTTTTCAGATCAGTTTCTTTCACTTGTTTTTAATATGTTTAATTTATTCTGGTCTTTTCATGGCTTAATGACTCACTTCTTTTTAGTGATGAATGAATTGTGGTACATCCAGACAATGGAATAACTATTTATTTATCCATACACCTACTGAAGGATGTTGTGTTTTCTTCCAAGTTTTTGCAATTATTAATAAAGCTACTATAAAAATCCTCGTACAAGTTTTTGTTTGGGCTTAAGTTTTCAGTTATTTGGGAAAATACCAAGGAACG
>NW_016107713.1:1426583-1453111 GCF_001604975.1 Cebus imitator
TATATATATATATATATATATATATTCAAAAGTGACTATAAAAGTTTGCATTCCCACCAGAAATGAATGTTACTTTTTATTGTTTTACATCCTTTCCAATATATGGTGTTGTCAGAGTTTGGGATTTTAGCCATTTTAATAAGTGTGTATTGGCATTTCATTGTTGTTTCAATTTGCATTTTCTTAATGCCATATAATGTGAAGCATCTTATTGTATGCTTATTTGCGACACTTTGGAGAAGTGTCCGTTTGGATCTTTTGTCTGTTTTTCAATTGGCTGTTTTTGTTTTCTTATTCACTTTTAAGAGTCCTTGGGTATTTCAGAAAACAATTCTTATTTATATGTGTCTTTTCCAAATATTTTCTCCCAACTCTATTGCATTTTTAGCTATTTTTGTGTTACTTTTAGCAGTTTCTCTAAATATCTTTATATGCATCTTCCTATTTATTTATTTATTTTGAGATGGAGTCTCAAACTGTCACCCAGGCTGGAGTACAATGCTGTGATCTCCTCTCACTGCACCTCACCATCTCGGTTTCAAGCAATTCTCCTTTCTCAGCCTCCTGAGTACCTGGGACTACAGGCATATGTCACCACGCCCAGCTAATATTTTGCATTTTTAGTAGATATGGGGTTTCACAAATTTGGCCAGGCTGGTCTTAAACTCTTGACCTTGTAATCCATCCGCTTTGCCCTCCCAAAGTGCTGGGATTACAGATGCCAGTCCCCACACCTGACCCTTTATGCATCTTTTATTCAACACAGTTTACCTCATTAATACTGACTTCATCTCAGTAAACTTCTTACTCATGTAGTTCCATTTTTAGAGCTTGTTTCTACTACTGCTGTCAGGCTTATTACACCTATACATGTAGGAACATTGATATTACAGGATTTTAATTGATCCTATAGATAGTCATATACCCTATATAGCAATTAAGAGAAAAGTATACACACATAGCATATGAATCTAATTTAACATATAGACATTTATCTCATACTTATCCACCTGTTTACCATTTACGTTGCTATTAATTGTTTCCTATCTGTTTGGCACCATTATTCTTAGTCTATCAAAGTTCCTTTTAGGGCTCCTTATGGCACAGCTCTGTTAGCAATAGACCTGTGCTATAAGAAGTCCTAAAAAACCTTTTTTTGTTGTTTTTTGTTTACATGTCTTCATTTTGTCTTCATTTGAAGGATAATTTGTTGAATATTGAATTATTGGCTTACTAATTATGAGGAATTTCAATATGCTATTCTATGACTTTTGACATCAATATTTTTCATAGGAAGATAGCTGTTAATTACATAATCGCATCCCTGTGACTTGTCATTTTTCTCTTGCTGCTTTCAAGATTTTCTCTTTATTTTGGCTTTCCGCAGTTTTAATATAATGTGGCTATATTTGAATTTCTTTGTACTAATCCTTCTTGTCTGGCTTCCTAGAATTGATCTTTTTAAAAATTATTGAAGCAATGATTTGAATAAAGATTATGCTCATACATCTAAAAGCAGTAAGACATTCATCCTCTGCTGTCTGAGCCATGGATTGTTGCATTCAGAGGACAGCAAAAATTGAACCTTCCACTGGCTTTAAATTTTGACCAGACTTTCTAGGGTCTCCTTTGTACATTCTTAACTCAATGGTAAGCCAGGGGTGTGGAGTAGGCTATTATGACAGCATTTCTATTAATCTCTTAATTTCAGAATCTTTGTATTAAATTTCTAGGTGCTTTGTCACCTTATCTTAACTATTTCATCACTTCTGAAGGTAAAACTGTGGGTTTTGCCGCCTGTCATGAACAGAATAAAAGTTCCACCAGGTAAGAATGTCACAGACTCACTCATCTTATACAATGCAGTGTAATTTTTTATAAGTCAATAGAGTTAATCCTCATTATTTACAGGTACTGTATTTGCAAATTTGCCTACTGGCTAAAATGTATTTGTAATTGCAATAGCTATACTCATGGGCTTGGGTGCTTATTCACAGACGTGCACAGAATGGTGAAAAATTTGAGTGGCACACGTTCCCAGGTAAGATAGAAAAAGGCAGTGTTCTACCTTCTTTTTAGTTCTCATTCAATAAACCAGGGTCGTTTTTACAGTCTATTTAGTGCCACATTTTTCACTTTTGTACTTTTTCTTGATGATTTTGCTGTTTAAATTGGCCCTCAATTGTAGTCCTGAAATGCTGTCTGGGTTCCTTAGTAAAAGAAGGCTGTGCTGTGCCTTACAGAGAAAACACACATGTGAGACAAGCTCATTCAGGCATGAGTAATAGTGCCGTTGGCCATAAGTTCAATATTAATGAATCAATGACATATATTAAATAAGGCATCTTTAAAGAGAAACACATATAAAAGAGTATTATTTATTGATCAGTTGATGAAAATATTGTAATGATAGGCTAAGAGGAAACTAACCATGAATATCTCCCAAGAGCAATGATTTAGGATTCACTAATTCAGTGTTCTCAGCAATGTTACAAAATGAAACTACCAGGAATAACAAATATCAACTGTATTTCTCAAGTTGTTGTCCATCTTTGAATATTTTTCAGTGTTCTAAAATTGTTGTTTATGATAGTATGACTAGTTATAGTATACTCCTTTTTTTCTGTAGTAGATTTCTCTGAACGTCTCATGTTGTCATTTCTGGAAATAGAGTATGCTGTTTATTTTACATTATTCTTTAATATTAATATATTATATGAATTTTCTAGTTTATCTCATAGCTTCTATTTTTTATATTATTAGCTATGAAAAATTCTATTAAAAAGAATTATTTGAGAAACTCTGTGTTCTCAGTATTATGGCATTCATATACAAGTTCTTTTATTTCTGCTACTTAAAAAAAATTTAAAAAGCTTAAAATCTTTGGAAAGATTTCATGACAAATTATAAACTTCTTACACAAACTTAAAAAATACAATATACATAAAGAAGTTAAGTAGATCATACATGAAGAATGTTAAAAAAAATTAGCAAAGTAAATCATATTGTGTTATATGGGGGAAAAACAAATGATTATTTTCACTGCTTCTGAAGCCACCTGAATTATCTTCTGTCAGAAACTTAATCATTCCCCAAGAATTGACCACTGTCTTGAGTTATGATAATCATTAATAGTTACTTCAAATTCTTTATTTTAGAGTTATGTATAGATTCAGAAACAATACTATTTTTAGTTTTGCTTCATTTTAAAATGTGTAAGAATGGACTCAAACCATATGTACTTCTGTTCTATATGATTCCTTTGTCCAATATATTATTTGTAATATACATTCAAATTTTTCCATATAACTTTAGCTAACTCATTTTTATTGCCATATGATATTTCATTGTATGAATGTGCCATATATTTATTAATTCCATTCTACTGTAAATGACCATTTGGATTGTTTCTATCGCCTGCCTGTCCCAAATTATGGTGTTATGAATGTCCTGTGACTTTTAGTGCATGCACTTGGCATTTTATGTAGAGTCCATGCACAGTATTAGGATTTCTGGGTCAGAAGGTATACAAATTTTATAACTTAACAGAAAATGTCAGAAATGTTCTAAAAACATGGTAGTTCCTGATGCTCTACATCGTTGTTACCAATGGTTATTTTTTGCAGTAGCAGTATTTCTTTGAGCTTTTAATTTGTTTCCCTGATTACTAATTTCATTAAACATCTTTTCATATAATTAATTCACTCTTCTTTTTAGAAAAATCCATTTACTATTAACATTATTTTGGATTTTTCTTTCCCAAGTTTTTTTTTTTTTTTTTTTTTTGGCTTTTTTGTTTGTTTCTTTGAGACAGTCTTGCATCCTGGCGAGGTTGGAATGCAGTGGCGCTATTTCGGCTGGCTGCAATCTCCGCCTCCCCAATTCAAGCGATTCTCCTGCCTCAGCCTCCTGAGTAGCTGGGACTACAAGCACGTGCCACCACGCGCAGCTAATATTTTGTATTTTAGTACAGACAGGGTTTCATCTTGTTAGCCAGGATGGGCTCAATTTCCTGACCTCGTGATCCTCCCCTCGGCCCTCGCCCCCGCCTCAGCCTCCCAAAATGCTGGGATTACAGGCTTGAGCCTGTTAGTTTTTTTTAATGTTCAGTATTTTCTCCACTGTTGCAACTGGTATCTCTGTTTTATTTATAGTATCTTTTGATGAATACAATACAATTTATATATTTTATTATATAATTTATTATTTTGATAAATATACTAAATTTTTAAATTTTAACTCAGTTTTTTAATCTATTTTCACATCTTTTTTATTGTTTAAAACATTCATTGAGGTAGGTTCTTATAAATATATCACTCTATTACATACTATGTAATAAATCACTCTATCATATACTATGTAATAATACACTATTCATAATTTTAGCTTTTCTTTACTTGGAATCAATATTTTAATGTAACAGGAAGAGAGATTCTGATTTCATTCTATGTCATATAGATATCCCATTGCCTTACAATCATTTATTTAAAAGGTTGTTTATTCTGTATTGATCATTCAGGCCATGTTGAGCATACAGTGTTCCATAAAACATATCAATCTTTTTTGTTAATTCTTTGCTTCACTTATATTGATTATTTAACACACTTGAACGGATACTGTATCATCTTAATAATTATTAGTTTAATACTGTCTTGTTATTTTCAGAGTAAATTTTTTAACTTGTCATTTTATTAATGGATGTCTTAATTATTATTTTCCCTATTGGCTCATCAGTATATCAAGAAATAATAATCTTTTGTGTATTTTAAGTAAAATTTCATTTAATCTTTTATCAATCTTAGGAAATGTCTCCCTTTTAAAATATTGCATCTTCCAGTCTATGAACATGGTGCCTCGCCTCATTTATTAAAGTCTTCTCTCTTTTCTCTTTAAGTTGTTATAGTTTTCCATAAAAAATCTTTATCTACCTTGAAGTTTACTCCTATGCCTTCCATACTCCATATCAGATAAGTGCACATTATTTTTTTATGTATCTTCATGTTTTTATCTATATCTTATTATTTATTCCTACTCTGAATTAAAAGAAGTTTTTGTAGATATTTGTTTTTCACACTAAATTTGTAGGCTACCCAAGAACAGGGAATACATTTCGTTCATTTTTAAGCCTAATATAGTTTCTCACATTAGATTCTCAGTAAAGCTATGTTTATTAAAATGTGATGGTCACCACATAGAAATGGTGAATGTAATCACATAAAACTGTTCAACAGGGCCAGGCATGGTGGCTCACGCCTGTAATCCCAGCACTTTTGGAGGCCCAGGCAGGCGGATTACGAGGTCAAGAGATTGAGATCATCCTGGCCAACATGGTGAAACCCTGTCTCTACTAAATGTACAAAAAATTAGCTGGGCGTGGTGGCACGCACGTGTAGTCCCAGCTACTTGGGAGGCTGAGGCAGGAGAATCGCTTGAACCCGGGAGGCGGAGGTTGCAGTGAGCCAAGATCACGCCACTGCACCCCAGCCTGGCACCTGGTGATGGAGGGAGGCTCTGTCTCAAAAAAAAAAAAAAAAAAGTTCAACATAGTGACCTTTAAGAAATTATTGTACAGATGGTAACATCACAGAAAAATATCCATGAATGTAAAATAAAACATTGGAGTCATTTGTAACTTTTCTGCCTCTCACATTCTTCATCAACTTCACTTAGTAATGTTGACTCAATTCTTACATGTAGTATTTTACTCTTTCTAAATATAGTACCTCTACCCTCTTCACTATCATCATGGCCCAAGTTTCCTTTACCTATTGCTCAGAAGATGGCTACGACTTTTCTCACTAACAAAGCAATTTTATGTAGTTATCAAGGTAATGATTTTTTGATTTTTGTTATCATTATTATCCTTTAAGTTCTGTGGTACATGTGCAGAACGTGCAGGTTTGTTACATATGTATACATGTGCCATGGTGGTTTGCTCTATCCATTCCTCCGTCATCTACATAAGGTATTTCACCTAATGTTTGCCCTCCCCAATCCCCCCGCCAGCTATCCCTCCCATGACCCCCCCCAACCTCCCGACAGGCCCCAGTGTGTGATGTTCCCCTCCATGTGTCCATGTGTTCTCATTGTTCAACACCCACTTATGAGTGAGAATATGCGGTGTTTGGTTTTCTTTTCTTGTGTCAGTTTGCTGAGAATGATGGTTTCCAGCTTTATCCATGTCCCTGCAAAAAACATGAACTCATCCTTTTGAAAAGGTAATCAGTTTTACATGCAAGTTAAATCTACTGTCTAAGTCTATTTGGGCTGCTATAACAAAGTATCACAGACTGGGTAATACATAAACAACAGATTCTATAGCTCATAGTTTTGGAGACTGGAAGTCCTAGATAAAGGCACCAGCAGATTTGGAATCTGGTGAGGGCCTGTTATTTATAAATGGTGCTTCTGTGTGTCCTCTCATAGTGGAAAAAGGCTAGGGAGCTTGATTAAGATTCATTTGTGAGGGCAGTTTTCCAAATCATTTAATAATTTAGTGCTACCACATTGGGCATTACGTTCCAACATTGAATATTTTGGAGGAGGACATCAACATTTACACCACAGCAAGTACTCTGCTTGAAAACGTTCTAAATCACTTTTCATTTCACTCCTAGTCAAAGTGAAAGTCTTATAATAGTCTGTATGGCTATAGATGATCTGGCCTTACCTTAACTCTCCAAATGCGTCTACTACTTTTGGCGTCATTTAAAGCTTTTCATCTATACCAATTTCTCAGATGTTCCTTGAACAGTACAGACATGCTCATGTTTCCTGTCTTTGTGGTTGCTCTTCCTTGTAAATTGGACCCATCCAAATATTCAAATAGATGTATTCCTTGTCTCTGTTAAATTATTTGTTAAGTCTTTTGCTTAAATGCCAAATTTTCAGCGAGGCATTTCATGACGACTTTATGTAAAATTACTCTACGCCATTCCCTTCCAAATTATCTGTAGTCTTTACGTCTATTTTCTGTTTAGTTTTCTTTATTACCATCAAACACATGACATATATTACCATACGTGTACACAATCATATAATTATATACTTTTATTATAATTTATTTATTTATTTTATTTTATTTTATTTTTTTTGAGACAGAGTTTCGCTCTTGTTACCCAGGCTGGAGTGCAATGGTGCTATCCTGGCTCACCGCAACCTCCACCTCCTGGGTTCAAGCAATTCTCCTGCCTCAGCCTCCTGAGTAGCTGGGACTACAGGCACGCGCCACCATGCCCAGCTAATTTTTTTGTATTTTTAGTAGAGACGGGTTTTCACCATGTTGACCAGGATGGTCTCGATCTCTTGACCTCGCGATCCACCCGCCTCGGCCTCCCAAAGTGCTGGGATTACAGGCGTGAGCCACCGTGCCCGGCCTAATTTATTTATTTATATTATCTTTCTTCTTCCATTCTAAATTCAAGCTCAAATAATAAATATTTTTTAGCTTCGTTCTTCTGTGTCCCTTGCACTGAGAAAATTTATCAAGTATATGGCAGGAATTCAAAAATTATGTTAGATAATTTCAAGAAAATTCAGTAAATAAGCAAAATTTGAAAAATATTTTAAATCATTTTAAATGAAAATTATACACAAGATGTTTCTGTGTTCCTAATTAGCATATTTGATGTACGATAGGTTTTAACTTCATACCCATTATCTGAACTATTGCATGTAAATATTACATATTGTACTAAATTTGGATTATAAAAGTTAATTGAAAAAATTGGCCAGGCGCAGTAGCTTACACCTGTAATCCCAGCACTTTGAGAGGCCGAGGCAGGTGGATCACTCAAGATTAGGAGTTTGAGACTAGCCTGGCCAACATGGCGAAACCTCGTCTCTACTAAAAATACAAAAAAAATTAGCTGGGGGTGGCGACGGGCTCCTGTAATCCCAGCTACTCAGGAGGCTGAGGCAGGAGAATCCCTTGAACACCGAGGAGCTGAAGGTTGCCGTGAGCTAAGATGGTGCCACTGCACTCCATCCTGGATAACAAGAGCAAAATTCTGTCTTCATAAAAGTAAAAAATAGAAAATTAGAAAGTATTGATTAATAAGTGGTGTTATTAGTGAATAATGTCTTCTCTACTCATCTTTTAACTGATTTTTAGCAGATTCATTAAACCATACTACTCCTGAAGGAAATAATAAATAATTTAGTGATTTAGAACTTACCAGACATGAGTAGTATGTGTTTATTCTCAGTTTCTTATTTGGAAGTCATTTTTATAATACTGCATATGCCTGAAGAGGAATTTCTCTTTAATTGTCATCATATTTCAGATGCACAGTGAGAAGCACATTAACTATGACCTTGTCTGAGGAGAAAGCAGGGGAATCGTTAGAATGATAGAATCTTTTTTTGGAAGTACACAGTTGGCATTGAGACCAGATTGTCTTAGATAATTAATAAAATTCCTCTAAATATGAAGTCTAATTATTTTAAATTAAATTCTAACAGAAAAAAATTCCAAAGACTCCTCTTAAAATGTCAGATTAAGCATTACTGGCAGTATAATCCAAAGAAGAAAACATATAAAAACTATAACAAAAACAATCCAGAACATTAATTACTATTTTAAAAATACTTAGTTAACTATTGTTGCAAGACCAAAACTATTAATATAATGAATTAAAATTATAATTCATAATTACTCCAAATTCTGTTATTTAGATTCTGGAAAATCAGTAAGGTGACTACCAGAAACTTGTAGGTCAGTTTCCCCAGGAGACCAGTTATGGCCTCACTCATGTCTGGAGGCTTCTGGCTGGGTGTCAACTGAAGCAACTTGGCTCTCCTACACAGAGTATGCCATCTTCTAGATGGCTAGATCAGACTTTTTTATAAGATGGTAGAAGTGTTCCAAGAAGGTGAATGTAGAATAGTTGCAAAACCTCATGTGGCTTGGGTTCCAGAATTCACATGAGGTCACATCTACCACCATTTATTGGTCAAAGCAGGTCATGAGGGATGCTGAGAAGTAAGGGTTTGGGGGATGGGCTCCATTTTTGACCAGAGGAGTAGACCAGACTCTTTGACCTTATTTAATTTACCTCAATCCCACCAGACTATTTCATCAAATTTTGCGATAGGCTCTGAGTAACAGAGGTAGCATTTAAGAGTTTATAATAACATTTAGATTTATAGATAGAAGGTTGCTGATAAGATTTAATGAAAGATAAAAAATTAGTCAATATAGGAATTCAATATGATGTCCAATTGCATAGTTCATTTTCTATAGCCAGTTGGTGCTGTGATTTACTTTCATTGAAAATGAATTAAAATGTAAATAAAATGGTTTGTCAAATCAAAGTCAAGATAAAATCAAAGCTGTCTACACAATGAATAAATTATAGGTATGATTGAGCTTCACAGTGCAATTTAATGAAAAGAATATGAGAGTATAATGCATAATTGCCAGCCATATAGATTTTCTAGTCCTAAAAGGAGATGATATATTAAACATATTAAATTACTCCAACTTTCTGTTATAGAGGCACTATTCCTGGGCATGCTGCTAACAGTGCAGTAACCAGGACACTAGTTACCATCATTAGCACCATTTTCAGATTACAGGCAACATGTGAAGTGTAATGTCAATTCACCAAATTCAAGCAGGATTAGATAAGATGCTGCGGTTCAAAGAAAATGTGTGAGAACCCAGGGGCCATGATTTGTAGGCTTATCACAGACAAGTGTAAGCCAACCTGATAAAAGTTCTTTTTTTTTTCCATTTATTTTATTGCATTTTAGGTTTTGGGGTACATGTGAAGAACATGCAAGATTGTTGCATAGGTACACACGTGGCAGTGTGATTTGCTGCCTTCCTCCCCATCACCTACATCTGGCATCTCTCCCCTTGCTATCTCCCCCCAACTCCCCGCCCCCCTCTGCCCCTCCCCTATTTGCCCCCAACAGACCCCAGTGTGTAGTGCTCCCCTCTCTGTGTCCATGTGTTCTCATTGTTCAACACCCGCCTATGAGTTAGAACATGCGGTGTTTGATCTTCTGCTCTTCTGTCAGTTTGCTGAGAATGATGGTTTCCAGGTTCATCCATGTCCCTACAAAGGACACAAACTCATTGTTTTTGATGGATGCATAGTATTCCATGGTGTATATGTGTCACATTTTCCCTGTCCTGACAAAAGTTCTTTACCGCTAAGTTCAGATAAAGTGACTTCTATCACAATGTGACTACTAGTTTATGTCAAGATCCATGTTGCTGACATTATACAGAGACAAAGGTACCAACAACAAAAATTCAGGTAAGGGTTGAGTGAATATCAAAGGCAGCTTGAAAAAACATCCTATATCAATGATCTTCAAACTTTAGTGTCCATGTACCTTAAGGGCTTGCTAAAACACTGATTGATAGGTCCCACACTCAGAGTTTCTTTCGATTGAGTAGATCTGAGGTAGGACCTGAGAATTTGCATCTCTGACAAGTTCTAGATGGTATTATTGCCACTGGTGCAAGAAACACACTTTAAGAAACACTACCCTAGATCAAACAAAAATACTGGCATCAACCTTCAAATATTAAATCCTACACTTTAGGTTGCCAGTGTTCAGGACATCAGAAGCTTCTGCAGGATCTGACATCACTAATGCTTCTGTAAAGTTTATATTTAAACCATCACTAATGTCTATTCTATTTTACATCACTATCATTTGATTTCATGCACAGGTTGCTGCATTTGTTTTGTGAAGCCTAGGTCATATGTTAATGTTAGCTGAAAGACAACTTTGAAAGGAAGTTCAACTCATAAGTTCCGAAATTTCTCAAACATAGAAGTGGTTCGGATTCTGGGCAGCTAATAGAAATGTCAAATGTGTGTTCCAGGAAATGAGATCTCAGTTGGCAAGGCAGAATCTTAGCCTTTTCTGGATCCTGACATCTCAGGGCTCAATTTAAAGGAGTCCAGATATAACTGAGTTAATCTTATTTTGTGCAGACAAAAGAAGGGCTCTGAAGAGTAGTGGCAGCATGAACCCTAAAGAGGTAATTAATACCCTCATGCCTACCAAGTTAAAGACTACTATTCTAAATATTTAGGAGCCAAAATATCTAATTGTCTTTTTCTTTTGGTATTTATTTATATTTCTCTATCACCAAATCAATAGAAAGTCTTAATTTAAGTGTTCCAATCTTCTTTAAATTATGCTACCTCGAGGGCTCCTTTTGAAAGACGGGGAGAATTGTCTCTGTAAGAACTGATGTGATAATAATATTCTTGGTAAATATTAAGAGGAGATAACACTCAGATGACAAAATTCAGGGTTGCAAGATTCCATGGCCATTTTCAATTCTATAGGATCTGGGAGTTATGGAGTGAATGGTAAATTTAGTATAGAAGGTTACATAGAAGACTATTTTAATAATGTTATGTGAGGGTTAAGGGGATAGGTTAGAATGATAATGTGAAATGGACAGGAATTTAGAAATGGAATGTCATACATTTGAGGAAAAATGAAGGGTCTCCGGGGCTGAATAATTTTAGGTAGTGAAATATTTGCTTAAAAGATTATTGGAAACACAGGATACCATTATTAAAAGACAGATAAGTTGGTAAAAGATCTGATTTGAAGAAAAAAGAAAACCATTTTGGATATATTGCATTTATGGTCACAGAAAAATATATTTATTTTAAGATATAATACTGAAGCATAGGAAACAAGTATGTATTAGATATGAATTCAATGGCTTTCTCCAAGCAGACAACGTTCAAAGTGCTTCAGAATAATGTGATAAAAAGTAAATATTCTGAAAGTTTTATAAAGTAAAATAAGAACTGAAATTAGAATCTTTAGAAAAGAATTTGTATTATTATAAAAATTCTAATTATTAAAGTTTTGGGTGTAGTGGGTAGCTAAAAGCATAGTATTACTGACTACCTGATGTCTGTATGGTATGAAGAAATTAGTAAATATTATTGGAAATGTTGCGTACTATGTGTTCCACATGACTCAGAAAAGAATACATTATTGAGAGTAAGAATATTAATACTTAGAGAAACAGTTTGCCCTCTGAAACTTTATCACGTTGTGGTTAGTTGTATAAACATCACCTAGAATAGTATTTAATACATGGTAAATTCTTAATAAATATTTGTTTATATAATACGTGTATGGGCTTTGAACTGTGAAATAATAATGCTGCAATACTGAGTAGATGCAAAAGGAGAAGCCAGATTTTACATTTGTGAAAGCTGTTGAAATGGAATGCTCATTAATCTTCAAATGGTCCTAAGCTCAGCAGAGAATAGATGTAGACTATTAGTATAAAATATTGGATCATAATTCAGAAAGACCTTGAATTGGTCTTTGATTTTGGAAAACACATTTATGCTCAAAATCCATGTATACTTAACAGATAGACTAATGAATGAAATGTACCTTCTTATTCTCATCCTGTGACTACCAACACTCAGCCACCGGCATTTGTGATTTTGATCTAAATTTCGCAGTTTCTTAGAATTGCTCTTAGTCTTTACATTTGAATATTTTTTCTTATTGGCACAATCCCATGTTATCCCAGCTCCCACTTCCTTAATCTTAGTACACTTTTTAAGTTACTTTTTTATAGATTGGCAATGGCTCTTTTAATTTCAAAAAATAAATATCCTATTTGTTTTCACTATTTTTCTTACATAACTTTGGCCCTGTGAAAAGTCCCTTCAATCGGTGTCCCAATCAAGGTTCTCATAATTCCCTTTTTCACTTTGTCCTTCTTGTTTTCCCTTCTAAAATATTTTGATAGCACTCATATCCATGAATTGCAATAGTTGGTTTGTGTGTTTCTCACTTCTCTTACACCATGATATCATTGAGGACCGCGGGACACTTAATGTTATTTGTCTAAATCCTCCTATGTCATTATATTTGAAGGAATAGATTTGGAAAACTAAAATAGTATGAAAAGTTAAATATCTATAGTAAACTACTAAAAGAAATAGAGCAATGTGTGCATATTTGAACATAAGAAACTTTGGGCACACAGAAACTTACTGAGTAAAATAAACACTTGGAGAAAATAGGCCATTTTAGTTCAAAATAATCTCTGCCCAAATTATCAGAACTTAAAAACTTATATATATTTAATTCTTACAAAAGCATTTCTGATATTTAGATACTGAATAGAGGATCATTGTGAATATCTGTTCTATTACCTGGTCAGTATTTAGGCCACTTGTTTTTGTATCAATTCTGAGCAGGTCCTTATGCATCAATAATGCAGTGGATAGCATTGTCCATTGCTACTTTTGCCTCTCCCTGGGGGACTAAAAAGCATAACAAAATGTTTTTCAATATTAAGTTAAAAAGTGTTTAGAATTTACAAGTGACTAAAGATTGTAACACAGGATAATAACTAATATTAATTATAAATGTTCAGAGAACAAATGTATTTAGAATGCATAAGATAAAAATCAACAAAGCTAAATATTTAAAATATCTCAAATATTTTATATATGTATATATATAACATAAAATATACAAAATATAACTTAGGCCAAAATAAATATTCCACTATTTATTTACAAATAACATATTCAATATAAGATGGTCAAAATTTAAAACCAAATTTATCATTAAAATCAGTAAATTTACTAATTTTATATCAATATATAAAATTCTTAAATTTGACAATTATGTATAACAATTTAATTTTATATAAAAACAAAACCTTTCAAAAAAATGGGCTTGTGTTTTTGACATGAAACTGTGAGAATTTGTGTGCATATGTGAGTGTGTGCTCACATATTCTCATTTGTTAAAGAAATTATTTAGGACCCTAGTGTAACTGAAGGAGAGTTGAGTAGTGATCAACTAATTTCAAGTATTTCCTCAAGCTTCTTTTTCCTCAAATAATCCCAAATTTTGGTGCCTATATTAGTTTGTTTTCACCCAGCTATAAATAACTATCTGAAGCTGGGTAATTTATGAAGAAAATAGGTTGAATTGACTCAGTTTCACTAGCTTAACAGAAAGCATTACCAGAAGGCCCCAGAAAAATTACAATAATGATGGAAGGTGAAGGGGAAGCAAGCAACTTCTTCACATGTCAGAGCAGGAGAGAGAGTGCAAGAGAAGTGGGAAGTGCCACACACTTTCAACTCATCAGATCTCCTGAAAACTGACTGATTATCACTAGAACAGCAAGGGGGAAATCTACCCCCATTATTCAATCACCTCCCACCAGTCATGTCCTCCAATTCAACTTGAGATTTGGGTCGGGACACAAATCCAAAGCATATTAGTGGCTAATTTAGAAACAAATTTTCTTTTAATGAAGGACCACTAAACATTTTTATTGATAAACACCTAAAGCTTCTATTGTTTTTTCAATAAACATCATCTTCTTTAGTTTAGATTATCAATTTCATTAATATTCTGTTCATATCTTGTTTATCTGGAAATTCTTACATTAGGGATAAGATATTCTTGTCTGACAATTTTCCCCCTTACCTTTCTTACATTTTTCCCCTTTGCTTTCTTTTTTATCTGTCTCCTCTCCCTTCCCTTCCTCCTCTTTCTTCTTATTTTTTTTTGACAATTACCAAATGAGCACAGAAAATTATAGACTATAAAAATCAATAGAAATATTACAATTTCCTCTTATAATAGTGAATGAAAGTATATTAAAGAATTTATAACACTTGAAAATATTATAAAATGTAATCTATTTATCCTACTTAGATGAACACAATTTTCCATTCTTATACCAACAATGCAAGAATATATCTACAGAGATGATAATTAATGGTGAAACAACTTATTTTTTTTTGTTATAATATAGCAAATAGAGTTTTGGCAGTATTTGAATATATAATCATATGCATTTGTATTTTTAAGACCATAATATTTTTCTACTTAACTTCCATTTCTCCAATTACTTATAAATTATGCTTTATTCTTGAGCCATTACTTTGGTTTTTTAGTTTAAATTTATAATTAAAACTCATAATAAATAGAAATTTATTACGTATTTCTTACAGTTTATTGTTTTGGCATCTATGTTTGTGCATAATATGTATTTTAATAAAATGATTTATATTTGATTAGTATTAGAGATAATATTTGATGTGGCTATTAGTTATTTTTAAATATATTTGTTGGAAATTTTTAACCATTGGAGAATTTACAACTTGATGTTGAAATTATAAAATAAATTTTCCAAAATATAATTAACTTAAACCTTCAAATACTCAGAAGTATATTAAATGGTGGATTTGTCTTGTTCAGTAAAATGAGTCAGGAATTTGAAAAGTATAGGGAGATAAGACAATGCATACAAGGGTAATGGAATTTTGGCTGATATTCTTAGGTTGCATTGACACCCTACAACAAATGAAAAGCAGAACTGTTAACCAATTGAAAGCCATGAGTGAAAGTCAGAATTCTCCCTAGTTGCTTACAAAGAGAACCTTTTCTGCAGCTGTGGTAGAGCAGAAAAATGTAAAGATTAAAATCAGAATTTAATATTTGCAGTCCCTGACTTTCAGAAACCATTGAATCTGCAGCTGATAAAAGTGTATAATGCTAAATATATAGTCGTGGGTCATAAAGACAGGCATTTTAACACATGTGATGGGAATATCTGGATGCATGATGCATACCACTCAAGATTATAGCTCCTCACACTCTTTTATACCCCTAAGACTTTACAGAGGTGATCCACCATTCCCTAATAAGAATTGTAACTATTCTTGTGAAAAAAGGCAATGAAGAGTCCTCTCTCCCACAACATAATATGATCTGCCCCCTGAAGAGTTTTTCTAACTTTGTGGCTGCTGCTAATTTTAGCTTAATCTAGCCAGGCATATGCTAGGCCTGATAAAGGAAGAAACTCAATGGGCACTGCATAATATAAAAAAATTAAAGGAGACCAATACAGATTATAGGGACTGAATGTGGTTACCTCAATAAACTCGACAATCCCAGATTACATGTACAATGATAACTTCAAACTATTGCTGAAATAAATTAAAGAAGACGTAAGTAAATGGAAACACATCCATGTTCATAGGTTAAAAGACTTAATATTTTTAAGATGTCAATACTACCCAAAGTAATACACAAATTTAATAAAATTCCTATCAAAATACCAATGACATTTTTGGAGGAATAGTAAAACAAATTATAAAATTCATACATAAATTCAAGGGACCCCGAATAGTGAGAACAAACTTGAAATAGAACAAAGATAAAGGACTCACACCTCTTGATTTCAAAACATATTACAAAGCTACAATAATCAAAGCAGTTTAGTGCTTGCATAAAAACAGACATGGAGAAAAATAAAATGGAATAAAGAGCCAAGAAACAAATTTTTCTGCATGTGGTTAAATAATTTTTTCACAAGGATATTCACACCAATCAATAGGGTAAAGGACAATCTTTTGAACAAATGGTGCTACAAAACCAGATATCTACAAGCAAATGAGAAAGTTGGACTTTTATCTGAAATATATGCAAAAACTAACTCGGAATGAATTAAACACCTGTAAAACTCAAATTTATACAACTCCCAGAAAAAAAAAATAGGGGAAAATTTTCACAATATTAAATTTCTTTTCTCTACTTTTACTTTGGATTCAGAAAGTACATGCACAAGTTTCTTACATGGGTATACTGATTTATACTGAGGCTTAGGGTACAAATGATGCTGCAATTTGAGTTTTGAGCATAGTACCTAATAGGTAGATTATAGCCCATGACCATCTCCTACCCTTCCTCCTGTAGTAGTCTCCAGTGTCCATTGTTCCCATCTTTATGTCTGTGTGTACTCAATGTTTTGCTACCCTTATAAGTGAGAATATGCAGTATTTGGTATTCTGTTTCTGTGTTAATTCACTTATTATAATGGCCTCCAGTTGCATCAATGTTACTGCAAAATACATGATTTTGTTTTCTTTTATGGCTGCATAGTATTCCATCTATAGTTTGGTTCTATGTCCCCACCCAAATCTCATCTGGTAGCTTCCATAATTCCCATGTGTTGTGGGGATCAAGTGGGAAATAACTGAATCATGAGGGCAGGTCTTTCCTCTGCTGTTCTCATGATAGTGAATAAGTCTCAGGACAGCTGATGGCTTTAGAAATGAGAATTTGCCTGCATAAAGTTTCTCTTTGCCTGCTGCCACCTGTGTAAGATGTAACTTGCTCCTCCTTGCCTTCTGCCATGATCGTGAGACTTCCCCAGCCACTTAGAAATGTGAGTTCCCTATTAAACCTCTTTCCTTTGTAAATTGTCCAGTCTCTGGTATGCCTTTATAAGCAGCATGTGGCTTGAGGCTCAGCTGCCATGGCCGAGGAGTCTCAGAAGCCCCCGAAAGCAGTTGACCACCCAATTTTGACTGGAGGTGAGCTTCTCTCTCTGTCTGACCCTGCCACTGCTGGCTCCAACCACGTTCCTCATTGCCATAGAGAAACAGGATTCGAAATTTGGCATCTGCATTCAGACAGGTGAATGTCCTATGTTGCCCAGGCAGCAGGATCTGCTCCTCTCAATTTGGGAAATTGTTAAAGGAATTTTCATTTGCATGTTGAACAAACCCAACTGATTGAGAGAGGAGAGCACCCTGACAGGTTCACTATGAACACTCTTAGGGGCTTGTTTGTAATTGTGTATTGTGAGTGTGTCTGGGAAAATGAGTGTCTTTTGTGGGTATCAGACAGTAGAATTGAATCCTTTACATTTGAGAAATTCCAAAGGAAATTTTGTTTGTAGGTTGATCAAGCAGAATGCTTGGAGAGAGGAATTACCCGGACTATTTCAGTTGGCACACACTTGGAGCTTGTTTGTTGCTGCAGCACTTAAATTGTGCCTTGATGATTGTTTGATATAGTCATGGGAAATCAGAATTTGGTTGCAATACTGTTTAGCCTCAATATTCTGAAGTTTACTGTTGAATGGAAAAGCAAGATGGCGTTCTGTGTATTCAGGCTTTAATGTTGCTGTTTTAGGCAGGTTTGGGTCTGCTAAATATGTTCTAGGTAATTTTCTTCTGTGGTACTGTTTGGCCCAGTGCTCTTTGGAGTCTGGAAAGGTTCGGATTTTAAAAGTCACACTGCCATGAAAACTGCTTTACCCAAAATTTTGGTCCATAGCCTTCATTGGATTACCTATCCAGGCTCAGTTTGGACATGTGAACATGTTTACAGGCTGGTGTTTGTATTGCTAGCTCATGACTTGGTTCTGAGGTAAAAGCTATTGGATCTTCAGTTGTGTATGTGTGTGTGTATGTCTAGATGTGTTTATGTGTATATATATAGTATTATATGTTGTGTCTAAAAAAATGGCTCATAAATAAAAGAGCACTCATAAATTAAGTTAAAAAGTCCAAGCAACCTCCACATTCAGATGACTTAAGTAAAACTTTAATAAACAAGTTGGCAATAAAATGATCAGTAAAATGAAAATAGAAATACCTTAAGAATTGTCAGCAACTCTAAGTTTTATATTTTGTCTGGGTTTTATATTTATCTCTGCTAGATATTTTGAGGTATCAGAGTTTGGCACAGAAGATCATAAAACTATAATGCCAGCCAAAACAAAATGATCTTTGCGTGAATGTTTTGAAAAGTAAGGCTAATTTAATGTTGCTGGTTTAATGAAAACGACTGAATCTTCTGAGTTATTGGTAAAAATTCCCATGTAGTTAACTTTAAGTTTTTATTTGGGTGAACACCTGATATTTACAACTTATAATATGGATAACAAGGAAATGATGCATAAATAATCTAGATAAATTGCTCAGATTAATAAAATGTAAATGGATGAGTGTTATAGGTGAATTTTTTCTATAAATTAAAATCTTAAAATTGTTTTTGATGCTCATTGGATGCCTGTGTCATTTCCAATTAAGGAAGGGTTATTATATGAGGAAATACATTTCTAAAAATCGTGGGGTTTTTGTCATCTATAAAATGCTGATATCCACTATTTCAGGATTTCTTGATTCCTAGAGTGTCACAAAAAATTAAGATAGTTACTAAGGATAACAAGTATAGTTAATATATAATTCTGTATATAACGTGCCAAAGTAGATGTGCTCCTAGCGAGAAAAATTATAATTTTATCTAATTCGGAAGTTATCTACATGCTAATTCAAATTATAAACTTGAAAAGGTTATTTATGAAACAAGGTAGAAAGCAACCAGTAAGTAGGGGAGAGATGTGTGAAAAAAGTTACAGATATTCAGTTATATTTTTGGTAAGGAAGGTTGTAAAGAAAATATAATTTTTATATGAGAATGAATCTTGTATAGTGAGTTTTTGTATTAAAGTAAAATGACTGGGTATTTAAAAAAGAAAATGTAGGAGAAAATATAAAATCCAACATGTCGTACCTGGTCTGTGTAAGTCACGTGTAGTTTTTTTGTTTGTTTGTTTGTTTGCTTGTTTCTGTGTGTCTCTCTTCTGGCATATACAAAGAAAATAGAAAGTTGAAAAAGTTTAGATCATAAAATATTCTTCAAAACATGATAGAAAACTGGAGAAATGTTGCTAATTAACATTGTGCCTCATTAAATCTCTTGGTCTTGATAAAAGTCAAATAAGAAATATTGTAAAGAAATACATTGGCAGTTTGGCAATTTTTCAATATACCTAAACATGAAGATTTATCATGGAGCCAACTTTTACATATATGTTTGCATTGCCTCACACTATATTTTCAATTTTGCATAGGTAGTACTAGCATTAAAGCACTTACAGGTCATGTACCTAAAGTGAATTTCTTAATTGTACACAATTTATAGTTGTATTGCTGGACTTAATGACATGAACTTCTGTGCCAGGAGCAAAATATTCATAGCATATTTTTGTTAGGCTCCGGATAGCACTGTAGCCTGTCAAGTAGGCTGAGTGAAAAAAAAATTGTTTTTGCTTTTAATTTTTATTTGTTTTTTGTTTGTTTTTTTTGGGGGTTTTACTTATTCATGCATATATTAAAAACTATTGATGTTTTTTAGATTCTAATGGAAGGTTTTTATTTGATTCTATGAATAGCAATTTTGTATTCTGTGCATGTCCAACAATTCATTATTTGCTCTATTTATGGAAAGTTTCTAGCTTTGTCAAGTCTCCAAAAATTGATAGACACCAGCCGTTTAAAATTTGATTGATTCTCCTTACCTCTGATGATCTTGAGAGACATAACAGCTTTGAGATTCCTGGCAAAAGATTACACAAAAGACATATTTTTATAAATTCTGAACAGAAATATTATATTATTTATTATTTGAAAAAGTAGGTGAGAATAAAAATGCTTAAATAGTATTTATTTCCAAGATAAACCAATTTAATCAGTAATTTGGGTTGGTGTCACATCTTTTCCATTAGGTAGTGAAGACAAACTGTGATGTGGCTAACATTTTACAGTTTGAGAAAGATTGACCTTGTCCATTAGCAAATTACATTGATTGGGATCTCTTGCAAACTACTTTAGTTATGTTTACAATAATTAACATTAAATGACATTGACTTGGGTTAAGTAGTAATATATTTTTTTAAATGTAATACTTTCTACTGATTTTAATGCCAAGCTATTTATTAATAATAGGCCTTCATGTGTGTACTTGAAAACAAAATACGTGTAGGTGTTGCACTGGTTTGAAGATTTTGGTGGTGAAATTTACTTAATCAGTTGTCATACCGTATGATGAAGCCAAACTTGGAAATGTGTAATGGTGCTGTGTTAATAGCTGAAGAAAAATTATTGTGTGCTGTTGTCATTTGTCTTTGTTTTGCTGTATAGTATTCAAGTGAAAGGAGATTATTTATCCTCATACCCAATTTCCAAACTGATATTTGCATTTACCATTTTGTTTTAATAATGGAAGAACAGTTATTGTCTAATTTTGATCTGTTCTGTATAGTCTCTATCAGATTTGTGATGCTTTTGGTCACAGTTCTGTCACTAGAATACAGCAATTAGACATATGCAGTGAGTAACCTAACTACTTTAATTCAGTGGTTTGAATTAAAGGAGTGCTGCAATTACTCCTAAATGCCAAATCACAGTATAACGTGTGAATATGATAGAACTTTCTGTAGTACAAACATCCTACTCACAAATTCTTGTGCTGTTATCTATAGGGCTTTGACCCATGGGTCTAAAAAAGGCACCAACCCTGCTAAATTTTGAACATTGACATTAGTTGTCAGACTTGGGAAAAGTAACAATCACAATGACCTGCTTTTGTGAGACACAGGGCAAGAAATTAAAGCTATTAAATTCCCCTGGGACCAGGAAGTATCGCAGAAGAAGTGGGAATGTGAGATTGTAAGGGCCAATTTTGAGGGATAAGATTAGTTCAAAGTTTTCTACAAATTAAACATTAAAATCAAAAGCACACTAACGCAAGGCTGGCATATAGACCCATGTGTTGGAATAACAGGGTTTTCTTTTCTTGGAGCATTGATATGCTCTTTAATAGAAAGTTGTAAAAGGTTTTTAAAGGTTTATGGAAATCTTACCTCATGGTAAAACTGATTAAAATTATATTTGTTTATAAATTTTTATTAAAATTATATTTAACATTAATAATATAGCATACAAGGTAAAATTTGTTTGTTTGTTTTTTTGAATAAAATTTTTATGTGAGGATTAATAAGAGATTTTTGTTTATCTTTTGAGTGAACTGCAGGGAAAAAAGGAGCAGGGGGAGACAGATTTAGTTGGCCTCATTGTTTGAGCAGTGGGGCACTGAAGAAGTGAGCTACACTCCCATCACATGCCCTGCCAGGGGGACAAAGGAACCTTTCTCATTTTATAGGCACTGCTGTAACCAAATGGATTCTGGATGACTGCAACCTCAACCAAGAGGTAAGTCCAATTTTAACTGCCATGCTACATTTGGTATATTTACTAGAGCATATTAATACAGTCTGATTACATGATATGTGGCCCTTGATTTGACAAGTGTGTATTGTGTCTGTGTTTCATTTCAGTCAAGAAATGAGGACACGAGAACTCTTATTCATAAGGAATGATGAGACAAAAATGGAGGGTCCATGTGGCAGTGATAGAGGATGTGCATGGGCCCAACAGTGTCAATTGTTATTATCAAGACTTATCTAGTTACTGTCACCACATACTGCCCAACGTGACAGCAACAGAAACCAATAATGAGCCCTTGATCCAGCATTATTTCTAACAAGAAGTAAGCTGCTAGTTGGTTTAAGTCTATTTTGCAGAGTCCCTTCCATTTTAGAAGAGTCTACGATTTATTCTCAAAATAACAGACACCTATTCTGGTCATTTTCTGTCCGGAGACCCTCAGCTGGCACCACTCTATGAAGGTTTATTATATACCCACTCCATAGACACAGAATGTTACATGAGGGAATATCATTCCTCCCAGAATAAAGACTTTTGTCACTTCACAAAGTAAGCCACCAAGACCAGTAGGAATGTTAGGTAAATGTGGAGAAAAAAAGTGGAAGGGGTATTGAAACAGAAAGATAACCAGTAGTAACTAAAGGCCCTTATTAGGAGCTAAATTTAATCTCCCTAACCTGCCCTTTTTCCATGCCTGCCTTTAGAAAACGAGGCTCACTTGAAACTCATAAAAGTTCCTCTCCAAATATATATGAAGTCTTGGCCCCATAAGGCATAAGTATTGGCCTGTTGCAACACTAAAAGTGCACCACTTAATTTTCCTTTTAAAAGCTAACTTTCCTCCAGCTGCAGTAACTTTATAATCTGCTGCAACGTTCCATATAGGCCATGCTCTTCACAAGGAAACACAGACAATGACTGTGCATGAAAGGACCACTGAAGCTTGACCATTTTTTTCTTATTACAGGGTTCCTGTGCCATACAATTTATTTGTCTAGATCTGTGTTTTGGGGTAGAAACCTTATTAAATCTGTGGCACAGTCTAAAGGTCTCTATGCTCAATTCTCCTTCCTACCTCCCTTCCTTTCATAGGTGCCAGATCAGCATTGCAATCTGACACCTTTCCCTATGGAATCCTGCTTCCTCCTCTTACTTACTCACAGCCATTTCCCTAAGTGAATCTCCTGAACTCTTAACACCTCAGCATATGATATCTAAATATTTTAATTTATGCACTTTTATGTACCCAGTGTCTTTGTTTGAGTCTCTTTCAAAGTTTTATATATTTAAGATGTGGATGGGCACAGTGGCTCACACCTGTAACCCAAGTATTTTGGGAGACCAAGGCAGGCAGATCATCTGAAGTCAGGAGTCCAAGGCCAGCCTGACCAACATGGAGAAACCCCATCTCTACTAAAAATACAAGCTGGGTGTTGTGGTGCATGCCTGTAATCCAAGCTACTCAGGAGGCTGAGGCAGGAGAATTGCTTGAACCCGGGAGGAGGAGGTTGTGGTGAGCCAGGATTGAGCCATTGCACTCCAGCTTAGGCAACAAGAACAGGACTCCATCTCAAAAAAGAAAAGTACAAATACAAATGATATTTTGATATATGTATACACAGTGAAGTTTTTACTTAGATTACTACTACAGCCAAACTAGTTAAACTATCTGTCACCTTCCTTAGTTACCTTTTTAGGTTTTGTGATAAGAGCATCAAAAATCTACTCTCAGTACATTTTCAATACGTAGTAATGATATAGACTGGAAGCAGAGAAGTACTGGGTAGAAGAGCATGGTTACCCAGCAAAGGCCCCATCTTCAAGCCTAGAAACCTCAGCCCTAAATAAGAACAGTTATCACTGTTTTTTCACCCAAATGCTGTCTTTTTTTTTTTGCCCCACTTCCCTAGCCTGTGCCCATATAAACTCTTGACCTCAGCTGACAAAGAGACAAGTGGCTGAACGTTGAGAGAAGCAACTGAGCATCAGAGACTATGAATAGATGCAGCTTAACTTTAGATGGCATAACTTTAGACAGGAGCCCAGCCAACTCTGGCCAAGCTTCAAGGAATGATTACCTTCTTCCCACTCTATTCCCTTTTCAGCTCCCCTTCCACTGAGATCCACCTCCACCCCTTAATAAAATCCTCCACATTCCTCACCTTTCAAACCATTCATGTGATCTGATTCTTTCCGGACACCAGACAAGAATTTGGGATATACTGGGTGTGGGAACCCGAAAAGCCTGTCACACTGACTCTTCTCTGAGCTGTTTAACACTTAAGCCATCTGCAAACAGCAAAGCTAAAAGGGCATTAATTTTAACATACCCTAGGCAGTGTCAGAGGGCCAGAGTCCAAAAGTGCTCTCCCCATGCCCTGCACCCACTTGCCTACATCCTCCCTCCTGTGTGGGGATTGAACCCAGCAGGTTCAAGAAAGTGAACTTCATTCCTGCTGGCACAGAAGTGGTTGAGTGGACTCAGAGCTGGTGCAACCTAATTCTTACCCACAAAAGGGTCAAAGGAAATATTATTCTCAATATAATATTCCTAACTGCAGTCCTTATGCTGTGCCTTAGCTCTTTAGACTTATTCATTTATGTAACTGTGAATCCATACTCTCTGACATACTGTTTCACATCTTCTCCTTGCTCTACTCCTGGTAACCACCATTCTATTCCCTATTTCTACGTTTGACATTTTTGTAGATTACATATGTAAGTGAAATCTTGCGGTACTTTTCCTTCTGTGTTTGGCTTGTTTCACTTAGCATAATGCCCCCCAGTTTCATCCACACTGTTGTAAATTGCAGTTACCTCCTGCTTTTCTAAGGCTGAATAATATTGCATTGTGAATATATAAACACCACAATTTATTTATTCATTCATGTGCTGGTAGATTCTTAGGGTATTTTATACCTGACTGTAATGAATAATGCTGCAGTAAACATGGGAGTGCAGATAACTCTATGAAGTGCTGTCTCCATTTTTCTTGGGCACAAAATCCAAAAGATTGCTGAGACATTTACTATTTTTAAATTTTGGAGGAAATTCCAGACTGTTTACCATAATGGCCGTACCAATTTCTATTTCCACCAATTGTGCGCAAGGGTTCCTTTTTCTCCGTATGCTTGGCAACTGCTGGTATACTTTGTTGCTAATAGCTACTCTTACATGTATGAGTTGATAACTTACTGTAGTTTTGATTTGCATTTCCCTGCTGACTAGTGATATTGAAAAACTTTCTATATACCTTTGGGCGTTGGTATGTTTCCTTTGGAAAAAATGTTTATTCAGGTCCTTTGCCCATTTTTTAATTAGGCTATTTACTTTCCATGTATTTGCTGAGTTGTCTGAATTTCTTACAGTTCTTAAATTTCTATCCAGTTGCCTGAGTTTGTTTTGGATATTAAGTCCTTATTAGATATATCATTGGTAAATGTTTTCTCTGAATTAGTAAGCTATCTTCATTTTTTTGATTCCTTCCTACTGATATGCAGGAGTGTTATATTTTGATATAATACCATTTATTTATTGTTGATACAATACCACTTACTTATTTTTGCTTTTGATGCCTGAGCTTTTGGTGTGATATCCAAAAAGTGATTGCCAAAGCCAGTATCAACAAGCTTTTCCTGTATGATTTCTTCTAGGAGTTTTACAGTTTCAGGTCTTACATTTAGGTATTAATTCACATTCAGTTGATTTTCAACTCTGGTGTGAGATAAGTGTCCAGTTTCACTCCTTTGGATATGGCTATCCAGTATTTTCAATACCATTTATTAAAGAAACTTTTATTTCCCCATTGTATATTCTTTGTAGACTTGTCGAAAATTCATTGCCTTTATATGTTTAGTTTCTATTTTGGGTCTCTCTATTTTGTTTCATTGTTCAATATGTCTGTTTTCATGCCATACCATACGTTTTGATTACTATATCTTTTGCAATATAATTTGAATTCAAGAAGATTGAGTTCCCCAACTTTATTTTTCTTTCTCAATATTATTTTGGCTATTTGTGGTCCTTTGAGGTTTATGAATAAGTGAGATTTACTTCAAAAATGCAAGGTTTATTTAATTATGCAAATAAATAAATGTGATATAGCATATTAACAGAATGAAAAACAAAAATCACATAATTTCTCAAAATACATAGAAAAATCATTTCATTAGTTTCAACAACTTTTCAAAATTAAAAACTCTCAGCCAAATAGGTATATGAGGAAATTTCTTCCACTTAAGCCATTTATGAAAAGCTCATAGCTAATCTTGTAATCAATGGGTGAAAAACGAAAAACTTTTCCTCTAAGATTTGGTACAAGGCAAGGATGTCTACTTTCGCCACTTGTAATCACATAGTACTGGAAGTTTTAGAAAATGCAGTCAGATTTTTACAAAAAATAAATGCATTTACATCAGAAAAGAATAAGTAAAATTATTCATTTTTGCAGATGACATAATCCCATGTGTAGAAAATCCTAAAGACTCTATCATAAAACTGTTAGAACTAATACACAAACTTAGTAAATTAATTGGATCCAAAATTCACATACAAAAATCTGTTGCATAGTTGCTTAAGCCTGAAATCCATCAATTTTGGTGGCTGAGGCGGACAGATCTCTTGAGTTCAGGGTTTGGAAACCAGCCTAGCCAACGTGGTAAAACTCTGTCTCTACTA
>NW_016107713.1:1453131-1456619 GCF_001604975.1 Cebus imitator
TACTTAGGAGGCTGAGGCAGGAGAATTGCTTGACCCTGGGAGGCAGAGCTTGCAGTGAGCTGAGATCCTGCCACTGCACTTCAGCCTGGGCAACAGAGTGAGACTCTGTCTCAAAACAAACAAAAATGATAACAATAATAAAAGAAGAATTTAAAAAAGAAATCAAGAAAGCAATCCCATTTATGATTGCATCTAAAAGAACAAAATTCTGAAGAATAAATTTAACTGAGGAAGTGAAAAATCTGTACACTTTAAACTATAAAGCACTGGAGAAAGAAACTGAGGAGAACACGAATAAGTGGAAAGATATCTTTTTGCTCATTGATTGGAAAAATTAGTATTCTTAAAATGTCCATACTATCTAAATTGATATACAGATTCAACAAACTTCCTATCAAAATTCCAATGGCATATTTCACAAAAGAGGACAAAATTGGTTTTGTATATAAATTTATTAATAAAATATTTCAGTAGTGTAAATTTGGCCCGCCAAATACCATAAGTGCTATTTGTTAAATTGCTAATTCAGTCATGTGACTTATTTTCTTAAATCTCTTAAACATCTTCCCCATACTTAGAGATTTTGTGTTCTTCTCAGTATGAGGTAAAATTAAAAGTTAGTATGTATAAATATGTAAAGCCACAGGATCATCATAGCATATCTTCTGAATTTCTGTTTTGCTTATTTTGAAGGAATTGATATTAAAGTTAATATTAAAGAATAAATGCAAACATGCAAAAATTGTAGTGATAAAATATGAATTTAAAAAGAACTGCTATTTTTGCCTCAAAATGTTCTGAACTTAAGCAATTTCCCTAGAGCCAAAGTGTTTCATATTATCTTAGCTGAGTTCTAAGGTGTACTTTTGCAGAGATGTTTAAAAACATTTGCTCTATCGGATAAATTCCAAACACTTTGCCTGGCTACACATAAACCCCAACCTCGCTCTTGGAAGTACCCACTTTTTCCATATATTATGATAACCCAAGTCTCATCAACTGTTTTCTCATGTGTCTCTGATATTGCATACTTTCTTTTCCTGCTTACAATTTTGTACCCTACTAGGTCTTGGTGCAGAAGTGTTTTTTCTGCCTGACTTGATTCTCTGTGATTTGTATAAGTTCAAACAATTTGTAGTAGAAAATCTGCATTTGTTAATTAGTTTCAGGGTTAGGCAGACTCTAAGGGCAATCAATGTCTCTGGAAGTTACATGATAAATAGGACCCAGGCTGATTTTCCATGTCTGAAGGATATTTTAGGATAGCAACCGGGATGATGACCAACTTCTGGCTCCACTTACTTCCCAGATATTCTGAATGATAGGTCCTTCTTTATCCCCAAAGTCTTATTTTATTTAGTTTTCTTCCATCTTCACATTCTCTTTCTCTCTGTCTTTGTCTCTGTGTGTGTGTGTGTGTGTGCCTCTCTCTTGTTTTTGTATTTCTCACCTTATCTCGCCTATTTTTAAATAAATTGCACTGTGTCAATATTTACTGCTTTGTTACCAAAATTGGTAACTCATCTTTATTTATGTGGGCTGTGGATAGGAAGAAGGAAGAAAGCCTCTAAACTGTAACTGAAATAACTTAGTGCATACACAGGAGGAGATGTGGGAAATTAATACCTTAATAAATACTTAGACATATTATCATTTGTTCTTTTCTATCCTTGACATGTTCCCTCTTCAGCTCATCTTGCCATTACTTTCTCCAATAAAACTTTATTACCTTTTATAAATCTCTTCTTGCTAATCATCCTTCATAGTCTCTGTTGCATTCTTAGGCTGCCTTCTTGAAAATAATTATTACACTATATGGAATCATTTTAGTTGTTTATATTAACTATAAGATTCTTGGGCAATCTATAAGTTACATTGGGCAGTATGGCCATTTTCAGGATACTGATTCTTCCTAATCAGGAGCATGCAATGTTTTTCAATCTGTTTGTGTCCTCTTTTATTTCCTTGAGCAGTGGTTTGTAGTTCTCCTTGAAGAGGTCCTTCACATTCTCTGTTAGTTGTATTTCTAGGTATTTTATTATCTTTGCAGCAATTGTGAATGGGAGTTCACTCATGATTTGTCTGTTATTGGTGTATAGGAATGCTTGTGATTCCTGGACATTGATTTAGTATCCTGAAACTTTGCTGAAGTTGCTTATTATCTTAAGGAGATTTGGGGCTGAGACAATGGGGTATTCTAAATATACAATCATGTCATCTGCAAATAGAGACAATTTGACTTCCTCTTTTCCTAACTGAATACTCTTTATTTCTTTTTCTTGCTTGATTGCTCTGTCTAGAAATTCCAATACTATATTGAATAGGAATGGTGTGAGAGGGCATCCTTGTCTAGTGCCAGTTTTCAAAGGAAATGCTTCCAGTTTTTGCCAGTTCAGTATGATATTGGCTGTGGGTTTGCTATAAACAGCTTTTATTATTTTGAGATATGTTCCATCAATACTCAGTTTATTGAGAGTTTTTTAACATAAAGTGCTATTGAATTTTGTCAAAGGCCTTCTCTGCATCTATTGAGATGATCACATGGATTTTGTCTTTGGTTCCGTTTATGTGATGGATTATGTTTATAGATTTGCATATCTTGAACTAGCCTTGCATCATGGGATGAAGCCTACTTGATTGTGATGGATAAGCTTTTTGATGTGCTGTTGCTTTTGGTTTGCCAGTATTTTGTTGAAGATATTTGCATCCCTGTTCATCATGAGTATTGACCTGGAGTTTTCTTTTTTAGTTGTATCTCTGGCAGGTTTTGGTATCAGAATGATTCTGGTCTCATAAAATGAGGTAGAGAGGATTCCCTCTTTTTGTATTGTTTGGAATAGTTTCAGAAAGAATGGTACCAGCTCCTTTTTGTACATCTGGTAGCATTCAGCTGTGAACCTGTCTGAGCCTGGACTTGTTTTGGTTGATAGCCTATTAATTGCTGCCTCCACTCTAGATCTTGTTATTGGCCTATTCAGGGATTCAACTTCTTCCTGGTTAGTCTTGGGAGGGTGTAAGTGTCCAGGAATTTATCCATTTCTTCCAGGTTTAATAGTTTATGTGCAATCCCCATCAAACTACCATTGACCTCCTTCACAGAACTGGAAAAAAACACTTTAAACCTCATATGGAACCAAAAGAGAGCCTGCATAGCCAAGAAAATCTTCAGCAAAAATAACAAAACTGGAGGCATCACACTTTCTGACTTCAAACTATACTACAGGCTACAGTAGTCAAAACAGCATGGTACTGGTACCAAAACAGAGATGTAGACCAATGCAACAGAACAGAGGCCTCAGAATAATGCCACACATCTACAACCATCTGATCTTTGACAAACTAACAAAAACAAGCAATGGGGAAAGGATTCCTGTTTAATAAATGGTGTTTGGTGAACTGGGCAGAAAGCTGAAACTGAACCTTTCCTGACACCTTACACTAAAATTAACTCCAGATGGATTAAAGACTTAAACATAAGAACTAACACC
>NW_016107713.1:1456644-1491483 GCF_001604975.1 Cebus imitator
CTAGAAGAAAACCTAGGCAACACCATTCAGACATAGGCATAGGCAAGGACTTCATGACTAAAACACCAAAAGCAATGGCAACAAAAGCAAAAATAAACAAATGGGATCTAATTAAACTCCAGAGTTTCTATACAGCAAAATAAACAATCATCAGAGTGAATTGGCAACCCACAGAATGGGAACAAGGTTTTGCAATCTACTCATCTGCCCAAGGGCTAATATCCAGAATCTACAAAGAACTAAAGCAGATTTACAAGAAAAAAAACAAGCAAACCCATTCAAAAATTGGTGAAGGACATGAACAGACACTTTTCAAAAGCAGACATTTATGAGGCCAACAAACATATGAAAAAATGCTCAAGATCACTGGTATTAGAGAAATGCAAATCAAAATCATATTGAGATAACATCTCATGCCAGTTAGAATGACAATTATTAAAAAATCTGGAGACAGATTCTGGAGAGGATGTGGAGAAACCGAAACACTTTTACACTGTTGGTGGGACTATAAGTTAGTTCAACCATTGTGGATGACAATGTGGCGATTCCTCAAGGACATAGAAATAGAAATTGCATTTGACCCAGCAATCCCATTACTGGGTATATATCCAAAGGATTATAAATCATTCTGTTGTAAAGACACATGCACATGTATGTTCATTGGGGCACTGTTTCCAATAGCAAAGACCTGTAACTAACCCAAATGACCATCTATGATAGACTGGACAAAGAAAATGTGGCACATATACACCATGGGATACCACACAGCCATAAAAAAGGATGAGTTAATGTCCTTTGTAGGGACATGGATAAGTCTGGAAGCCATCATTCTCAGCAAACTGACACAAGAACAGAAAACCAAACACTGCATGTTCTCACTCATAGGTGGGTGTTGAACGATGAGACCGCAAGGGCATAGTGAGGGGAACGTCACACACTGGGGTCCTTGGGGGGTGGGGGTGCTAGGGAAGGGACAGTGGCAGGTGGGGAGGTTGGGGAGGGATAGCATTGGGAGAAATGCCTGATGTAGGTGATGAGGGGATGGAGACAGCAAACCACCAGGGCATGTGTGGACCTATGCAACAGTTCTAAAAAATAAGTAAATAAAAAGATTCTTGGACAAATTTATGTAGAGCTGAGACAGAGGATTCTTCCTCCTCTTTCCTGATTAGCATGGTTTTCATTATTTCATAGACGTAGTAAATGTCTGATTGAATAAGTTAATATATTTTATTGTCTCAAAAATGCTAAATTTTTGCTACTAATTTAAGTAAATAAAAAATTCTACTAACCTTGAAAACTTAACCTGAGGCAAGTCAAATAATAAAACTTAATGCTGATACCTGCTGAGAAAGCATTTTACCTATGTTGAGTATAGTATTACTTACTATACAGTTACTTCCAACTTAGAATTGGCAGCCCAATTTAAGTAGAGAACTAAAAGACATGTCTCAAGTGTTTTAGTGTGTTTTTAAGGATAGCTAATATTCAAAGGGAGCAAAGAGGAAGAGATGTTACTGTTAAATCATAGAAACATAAATCTTAACCATAAAACAAATACTAATTCAATTATGGCAAAACTTTTTGTGAGTAATTGCTTTGGATAGGAAACTTGGATACATTGAAATGCTGTTTTATATCGAAATCCATTATATTGTGTTCGTCTTTCTTATTTAGGGGAAATCAAAGTTTCTATTTTAAAATAATGATGATGAAGCGATGCTGGGAAGAACTTAGAATGTATTCAGAGTATAGTGATGATTTTCAGAGTCAGTGGTATCGTACAGGATTCCTCTCTTTTTTAGGATGAAAGAAACTAATAAATAATACTTATACGCAAAGTAATGCCAAAAGGTGATGAGAAACAGAAAAAAATATGGTACCATTAACAAGTTGATTTTTAACAGATAGCTTTCTAATGCACTCTGAAAGAAATGCTTGTCTTTATTACTGTCATTGTCAATTTGAGATTTCTGATCATGTTACTTCCCAAATGTAAGTAAGGATGAGAAATTAAGCAGGACATAGTAGTGAGAGTTTACTGTAGTCTAGACTAGTGTATTGACTTTTAAAAGTATATTTGAACTTTTTCCCTGAATGAAACTTGAAAAGGATATTCCTACAATTTATACATACAGACCTGTTATCAATAGCATAAATGAAATTTGAGTATATAAGTCAAAGATTTGAATCAGCGATTCTTGAATAGTTGAGTACTAATGAGGAATTCAAAGTCCAAATACATTTTTCTTTTAGGCATCCAGTGTGGTAATTGTTTGATTTCTGGCTATATTCCTTAAAATCCACTTATTCACAGTGGATATAAGAAGAATTTCAACAGAATAGCATCTTTGAAAGGTCAAGTTGTTTAAACTTTTGAGGAATGTCAAGTGGAAATCTCAGTACAGTAGTTAACTTTGTGTATGCAGAAAATCTAGCGGCCTGAAAAAAAAAAACACAGTACAAGATATAACTGTCAAAAATTGGCATTTGTATTTGCCGCTTTCATTATTTTCCCTATGCAAGGGGAAAGCTATAAACTAAATTCGCTACGTCTAAAACTTCCAGTCAAATTTGGTGAGTTTATATATCATCATTACAAATACAAGTGTGGTTTTCTGTGTTTAAATAAAATTTTTGTATTCTAGGATTTTTGTTAAATGGCTTTTATAAATAAACTCATTTCATGTTGTAGCACACATTTTGTTTTGAAAACTGTCATGTATATTTGGAAATTAAGGGCTAGTATTCTGGATTTCAACAGACCATTTATTTAATACTTGCAATGCCTTCTGCACCATTCCCTTCCACTCAATTCTCATCACTATTTTCTTAGTTCAGATGCCCAGCGTCAAAGAACAATTGAAGTATTCTAATATCTAGTTTCCTTATCCTAAATTGATTAGAAGAAACTTAGGGATTTTAAACACTTTGAGGTAAGAAACAATGTACAAATAGGGAGCTGAGCAGCAACACACTTGGATATAGTATTTATTTTTTTCAACGTCTACTTAGTCCACATTCAATTATTTTAACCTCCAAATTCTCTTCACTTTTGTTCAATTTTATGAACTTCTGGGATGAACTTTCTGTAGTATGATAGCCTGATATATTTTTATTTATTTGCTTTTTTTTTGGTTAAAAATAGCATTTACTGACTATTTTTTAAGAAACCAAGAGTCATTACTTAAAAAATTGCTGAATACATAATACAATAAAGAACAAACAATAATTTATACTAATAACAGCATTCAGATTGCTCTTGATCTTTAAATGTACTTCATCTCCTCCCAGACATTGAGTGTGTTCTCACCTACAAAACCTAACACTGATTCTTGACCCCAGATCCAACAACTAATTTGTGTCACTTGACTCATGTCATTCATAATGCATGAAACCTTATAAACATTTTCTTCCTCCTCTTTTTTAGCTTGTAATCTTTTGGTTTTCACTAAGGACAGGAGAAATTATGTCACTGACAGTCACTCAACAATATTAATATCATAAAAACAGTGACAGAAGCACCAACAAAATTAACAGAATTTGTGTGTCTCTCCATGTCTAAAGAAGAACATTTACTGGACCATTAATTCACAGGACACATTTGGAATTTTGGAAGAGCTAGAGATAGCAATGCAAGTGTCATCTCAATATGAGACCATTTTGCTATGGGTATGTGATTTATACACTGGATCATCTTCCTTCTCTTAATATGTGACTGCTTAAAATGAAGTTGATATATATTTAGGAATATTAACACATATTGTAGCCTGTGTTTCTCAGGATTAGCTACTCATGGTCCTAAATAGAGTCTCTTTAAAACCCATATTCATGGTTTTTCCCATAACCTATTTTTTAAAACCTGCTCATTATTTCAATAATATATTAGTTCTTGCTTTTTTTTCCCCAGGGATCCTTTTAGTAAAGTTTCTTTTTTTATTGCATTTTAGGTTTTGGGGTACATGTGAAGAACATGCAAGATTTGCTGCCTTTCCCCCCATGCTATCTCTCCCCAACTCTCCACCCTTCTGCTGTCCCTTTCCTATTTCCCCCTGCCAGACCCCAGTGTGTGATGCTCCCCTCCCTGTGTCTGTGTTTTCTCATTTTCAACGCTCACCTTAGTGTGTGCACATGAATTATATTTACCTTGTATCTGTGATTCTTCCTCCTCTTCCCTCTCTTCCCAACTCAATTGTCTTGACACAACTCTATTCAAGGCTGCCAATGTCTGCTAAACTCTTTTCACCTGCTATCTTCTCTCCTGTCTGTAAAATCCAGTTATAATTCTCTGGTGACTTAAATTGAGCACAAATCTGAGTCAGATAACTTGGAATAGGATACAGTTTCTCCCTCCTTCTGATTGCTGATTCAGTTTGTGGGTTAATCTTGTTCTGGTCAATCCAATATCACTGAGGATTAATGCTTTCCTCAGCTGCTTTCCAACATTTCGTGGATATAAACCCTGTGATCCTCTGCCCTGCACATTAGGATTTACCTGAGAGAAATAGTTTGGAGATCAAGCTGGGTTATTCACTAAACTAGTATTTAAGTATTATAGGATAAAAATAAAAGAAACCTCATTCTCCATGGATATTGAAAGCAACCAGCCCACTAAATTAAATTAAATTAAATTAAATTAATTTACAGTAGTCCCCACTAAACATGATTTTGCTCTTTATTATTTTAGTTATAGTCAACTGAGGTCCAAAAATACTAAATGAAAAATTCCAGAAATAAACAATTCACAAATTTTAAATTTGGCTCCTTTCTGAGTAGCATGATGAAGCCTTGTGTCATCCCTCTTCATTGGGCCCATGATGTAAATCATTTTTTTGTCCACTGTATCCTAGTTGTAGACCTGCCTGGTAGGCATCAACATCATCTGATTATGACATCCAATCCTTGACATTGTCACAGCTCTATGATTCAGGATCATCCAAATCCCACGATCCTCCTTCTGATATATTATCAGAAGGTAAAGAATAGCCAATGCACCTCACTTCATCTTGTCATGTAGGCATTTTATTATCTCACATAATCAAAAGAAGAAGGATGAATACAGTACAAAAATATATATTGAGAGAGAGAGACCTCATTCACATAGCTTTTACTATTATCTATTATAATATTCTATTTTTATTAGTTATTGTTGCTAATCTCTTACTGTGCCTAATTTATAAATTCAGCTTTATCACAGGCCTGTATGTATAGAAAAAACATGGTATAAATAGGGTTTAGTAGTATCCAAGATTTCAGGTGTCCACTGGGGATTTTTCAACATGTCTCCTGTGAAAAAGGAGTCACTACTGTATTAGTTCTACTTCAGTATAGGAAACTTGCAAAGCAACTTACCAAGTTAATCTGTTATAGCAGTGATCAGGATAGAGTCTCTATCCTGATCACTGCTATAACAGATTAACTTACTTTATAGCATATATTCATCCTGTTTCCCCACAATTCCATCTTCATGTCCCTTCAGAGTTGGCCTTGACTATGTGGCTGGCTTTGTTCAAAACCATGCAGGTGGAAGTGAGTATACCAATTCCCAGCCTGTATCTTAAGAGGCAATGTGTGTTTTTGCACATCCCTCTGAAATTTTTAATGATCACCATAAAAAAGCAAGGCCGGGGTGAATATTATGTCTCCAGCTTTTCCCTGGAATTAGATCTGGGTGGTAGAACCAGACTTTAATACTAAACTCAACAAAAGACCTCAGCAGTGCCGCACAAGCTAACACTCAAAGTGAGATTGAGAAATAGCTGTCTACTCTTTGCTTGCTAATATAGTTTTATTATGCAGCAAAGCTACTCAAATAAGCATCCTATTGCTCCCAGTATCATGGATAAGGAAGTCAAATATTTGTGTCTTTCTTCTTTTAGGCGTGAGATTTACTACCTGAGCCTCTTTCATGAAGGACAGCCCTTCAGGTTTCCAGTTATAGTTTTTCCCATTTGAGCTGCTTTGCCTTCCATACTCATTTTGGTTATAATTAGAATGGGTTATGGGAAACACACGCATTAAATTAACTGAAAACAGTAAAATCAATAAGGCAAGTGGTGTTAGTTTTCAATTTCCAGTAATGGGATTTGGTGTAAAGAATAAACCTCCATTATATACGTTTGTGCCAGCAAGGTAGACAGATTTCTTATAGCATGCATAGGGACATGAAAACTAACACATGGAAAATAGCAAACATCCAACTCTGAGTATAACAGCACCCTCATTTACAGATGAGATTGGAAGCTTGGCATATTCCTCTCATCAGTGAACATTTTGTAGGGAATTAACAGATCAAAACAGATTATTCATTTCGAGAGCTAACCCAGTAAGATTAAAGGAACATAGGTACATGAATAAAAGTGGATACTGAACAATTAAGTGATTTAAGTTTGAAAAAAACATACAAACTTTTAGCAAATCCTGTCAGTTTTGCTGTTGCTTCACAGGAAAAGTAAATTATAGCATGCTACAGCGAATCTGAAGGTTGCTTAAATCAATACTAGACAGAGGTCAGAAGCTTTAACAATCCAATAAGTTGATGAACAAAATCTTTGTAGCAAGATATGACAATTTTCTCGGACAACTTTAGAGTACCACTCGTTGTGATTCCAAAGTCATGTTTTTACATGTATATGTATGTATTTCCATTTGGTTGGCAACATGGGTCTGCCTTAAACATTTCATTAATTATAGCATTATAGAATTTTGTTTTTTACATATCTCATTATTATGAGTTTTCAAACTCATTGTTGGACAGGTAATAGGCTAAATTGTGCCTTTTCAGTTACGAGGAACTTTCTTAAATTTTATGTGCATCTTTCTACCTTCATTTTTCTTCTTGTTCTTCACTATTTTCCAGGCATACACTCTTCCTGACTGTCACAAATCTTTTGTTGTGTGGGTAGCACAGCAACTAAGCTCACAAAAGTAGCAAACAATTTAGTTGTCTATTCAACTTGAATTCCAAGAAAATGTAAGAATACATACAAAAAGAAGGAATTATTGTGCTAAACCCCAAAATTAAGTAAATTATTTTAATAGATACAAATAGATTATTTCACAGATGTGCTGAATGAATATAAATATGTATTTGTAAAAAAAATAAAAACTATTGCTAATTACATATTCTATTTTTCTTTATTTTTTTAAAAAGACAAATATATCATTTTCAAGCTCAACAGATAGGCATGGTCTTTCATTCAATTATCTTAATGTTATAATACTGGAATTCTTAAGAAGTGTATAGATGCTTGCTTGCAGTCCATATAAGAGAGGAGCTTTGGTTTGGAATTAAATATCAAACAGTGGGAGAAAGAGACACTTATAACTTTATATATTTTCACTCTTAAAAAAAATCACTTAAAACAAAACAAAGCATAAACAATGCACACTTCTTCTTTTTAGGACATATTATATTTGTTATTCTGAATTCAAATTAGAACTGTTGGGAATCACAGTAAGTTTAGACACCAGTGCTTTCATCTCAGGAATGAAAAGTGTTACTTAGGCAAAAAACAAAGGTAGTTTTTGTTAACTTTTTTAAGAGAAAGACTACTTTTTAAGACAGTATCTTTCAACAAAACTAAAGAATGCACAATTTGTATACTGTGAAAGTGTACAGGCAATACTTTTATACTATTATTTATGTAAAAATATAATCTTACTGATAGAAAACTCACTTTTTAAGGTAGAGATAAATTCTTCTTAAATGCCATTTTGCATAAATGATAAAATTGGCTTAAGAGATATGAATTTAGAGCCCAACGTGTTGTGAAAAATGTGTTTATAATTATGAATGACTAAGTCAAGTTGTTATTATTGTTGTTATTAGCAGCAGTATCATCCAGGATGGGTCATACTGCACCATCACCTGCCCTGCAGTAAAGATTTTCATAGCGTTTGTCAAAGTCAGGAGTAGGGATTCCATTCTTTTCTTTCCTTCTTCCTTTCCTCTTCTTTTTCCCTTCTTATTTCTCCCTGTGCTCCAGCTCCTGTTCCTCTCTTTTTCTCTTTTATTACATTTTCTCTCTTTTTTCCATTTTTCTTTTTGAAAACAAATGTTTATAGAAATTAAATCAACAAGACACACTTCAGTCACATCTCAAGAAGTCACAGACACACTAACAGCTGTGACTTAATTCATCTTTATTTTTTATTTTATTTTATTTTATTTTTTTTGAGACAGAGTTTCACTCTTGTTACCCAGGCTGGAGTGCAATGGCGCGATCTCGGCTCACTGCAACCTCCGCCTCCTAGGTTCAGGCAATTCTCCTGCCTCAGCCTCCTGAGTAGCTGGGATTACAGGCATGCACCACCATGCCCAGCTAATTTTTTGTAGTTTTAGTAGAGACGGGGTTTCACCGTGTTGACCAGGATGGTCTCGATCTCTTGACCTCGTGATCCACCCGCCTCGGCCTCCCAAAGTGCTGGGATTACTGGCTTGAGCCACGGCACCCGGCCAATTCATCTTTATTTTTAAAGTTATTTTTCAATAATGTGATGAATAGATGCTGTAAAGAAAACACAGATTGTACCGACTAATTTTCAAAGTAAATTTCATGTCCGCTCCAAACACCTCCACCTCCACTAGAGTTATGTGATACCTATTGCTAGTTTGGTATATACTTTCCCCTACTATCTGTATGCATAGACCAGTATACAAATATAATTAACTTTTATGTGTGGTTTCATACTATTCATATCTTTCATCACCTTTCCTTTATCATGTTAAAATTATTTTGGAACTTCTTATAAATCAATAAATACAAACTGATTTTTTTTTTCCCAAGAGAAATCTAACTGGCACAGTTGTATACATATATGATAGACACATTTCTACACTGAAATTGTTTAAATAAGTTTCATGTATATCTGTGAATTGAATAGATATTATTAAACAACTGTCCCGGCATAATGGCTCACACTTGTAATTCCAGCACTTTGGGAGGCTGAGGCAGGTGGATTACCTGAGGTCAAGAGTACAAGACCAGACTGGCCAACATGGCAAGACCCCATCTCTGCTAAAAATACAATAAAATTAGCCAGGTATGGCAATAGACGCCTGCTAAAAATACAAAAATTAGCCAGATGTGGTGGCAGGCACCTGTAATCCCAGCTACTTTGGAAGCTGAGGCAGGAGAATCGCTTGAACCTGGGAGACAGAGGTTGGAGTAAGGTGAGATCACGCTATTGCTATCCAGCCTGGGTGACAAGAGTTTACACTCCATCTCAAAAAATAAAGAAAGATATTACTAAGCAATCTTATACATTCTTACATAAAAGTTATCCTTTATCAATACTACTGTTATTAAAATTTTAAATATTAAATTATTTTTACAGTTCTCACAGTGGAAAATTATACTTCATTGTTGCTTTGATTTATATCTTTACTGCTATGAGGACAATTGAAGATAACTGGCCATTTTCAATTTTTTTTTGGTAAAATACCATTCATAGCCGCTTTTAATTTTTTTCCCAATAAAACATATGTGTTCCGAAATTAACAATGTAACATTAAGCCAGGAAGTCAAATTGACAAAAAATATATTTGGGCTAATGTTAAATTTTAGATACCCTGGCAAAATACTTGATATGGTTTGGATGTGTTTTTCAGATCTCATGTTGAGATATATCCCCAGTGCTTGAGGTAAGGGCTAGTGAGAGATGTTTGGGTCATGGAGCAGATCCCTCATGTCTTGGTGGTTTCCTTGGAGTAGTGAGTGAATTATCATGAGTTCTGTTTGTTTAAAAGTGGGTGGCACCTCCCTCCCCACTTGCTCCTGCTCTCACCATGTGAGACACTGGCTCTCTCCCTAGGCTTTCACCATGACTGGAAGATTTCTGAGGCCCTCACTAGAAGCAATGACAGCACCATGTTGCCAGTACAGTCTGCAGAACCACGAACCACTAAAACTTTTTTTCTTATAAATCATCCATCCACAAGTATTTCTTTATAGCAATGTAACATTGGCCTATTCAGTAATGCTTAAGAACTCAAAACATCATGAATACTAAAGAAAGTCTCACTTCTTACAACCTAAAAATTATCTATACAATAATCAATTGTTTTCATTATAAGATATAAAGTTACAAGAATCTATTAAATATTTTAATATGCATACATATTCCCTTAAAAGGAATCATATAAAAGTTATAAAATCACTACTTTAAAAAAACATATTGCTACCTGTATTGTTTTCATCTTCTTTAGTAGAGTCTTTTCAAGGAAAACTAGAGCTCAACTAAAACAAATTCATTTTAGATAATTTTCAATTTTTTATTATAATATGAAATAATTATATGTAATAATTATCTTAAAATATATAACATGAAATATGATATTAATGTTCATTTCATTTATTACTTTTTCATATGTTCATGTTGGGAGGACATTTGGGTAAAGTCTATCTAGCCTAACATGCCCAATGGGTGATTAATTTTTTGAAACTGTTCCTTTCAAAAGTCATGGAAGTTATTTCACTGAGGAAGCAGCAACAGCCAACCCGACTATATTAATTCATTTTCATGCTGCTGATAAAGATATACTTGAAACTAGGCACAAAAAGAGGTTTAATTGGACTTAAAGTTCCACATCACTGGGGAGATCTCAGAATCATAGTAGAGACGAAAAGGCATTTCTTACATGGTGGTGGCAAGAGAAAATAAGGAAGAAGCAAAAGTGGAAACCCTTGATGAACCCATCATCTTGTGAGACGTATTCCCTATCACAAGAGTGCATGAGAAAGACTGGTCCCCAAGATTCAATTACACTTCCCTGGGTCTCTCCCACAATGCATAGGAATTCTAGGAGATACAATTCAAGTTGAGATTTGGGTGGGGGCACAACCAAATCATATGACCAACCATTATTTCCTCTATTTAATTATTTTGAATATTCGTGAATTTTAGGAAATTCAAAAATCAAAATGATCAACTTAAATTATATACTATACCTCTTTATCGCTGTTTTGCCAGATTTTATACAAGTGATATCACGTCATTAAGAACTTTAGGAAAATCATTAAATAGTATTCTGAGACAGTAGGTAAGAATGAGCTCCAGTACCCAGGCAAAGGCTTCTTGTTCTTATGATAAGAAGTAGAAAAGAAGGATGGAACTGAAAGGAAGATGAAAGAGATTTTGTTCCATGGCTTCTGTTTTATCTGTGAGGCACTTACCTGCTGAAGGACATGGAAAATATGTGTTTTATTACCAAAAAAAAAAAAAAAAAAGAAATTTTTTAATGTTATATTCTTTGGAACAATTTAAATATATTGAGACTATCTAGTGTTAAAAGATTAATTCAGCTATCCTGTGAAACTAACTAAGACTAGTGATTTGGGTGGCAATTTCTTAACAAACTGCTCATCATTTAAGGAAATTAATGTGTTTCAGTTTACTATTTCTATTGTGGTTAATTTTGGAAAACTTTATTTAACAAGTTAAATTTAAATTTTCTTTATATCTACATTTCCATAGAATTTTATTTAACAGCTATGCTTGGAATGCTTGTTTGTTTCTTCTTGTATTTTTGTAAATTTTTTAAATTCATTTAAAGTATAAAACTTGATTTGATATACATATATGTTGTGGAATAATTACCACAATCAAGCTAATTAATCATCTTTCAATTCACATAGTTATCTTTTTAAATTATTTGTGGTGAAAAAAGTTATAAACAATTATCATAACAGATTTTAATGATACAGTATTATATACAATAGTCAAAATGCTGTACATTATAGCCCCAGAAATTATTCATCTTTTAATAAAAGTTTGTACCCTTTGAGCAGTATCTTCTCATTTCTCCCACTCCTGGCCCCTGACAGACAACATCTACTCTCTGTAAGTTTAACATTTTTAGAATCCACATATAAGTAAGGTTATTCAGTGTTTGCCTTTCTGTATCTGGCTTATTTCACTTCATTTAATGTTCTTCGAGTTCATCCGTGTTGTTACAAAGTGGCAAGATTTGCTTCCTTTTATGGATGAATAATAATCAATTTATACATATACATAAATACTTATACACAAATTCATATAAATGTGTGTATGTGTATACACATATACTTACATGTATATATCCACACATATATATATACATATGCAGTGACAAACACACACATACACGCAACTCATCCATTGACGAACAGGTTATTTCCTTACAATGGCTATTGTGAATAGTGTTGTAACAAACATGAGAGTGAAGATGTCTTTTTGACATGCTAATTTAACTTTCTTCGGGTATACATCAAGAAGATGTATTATTAGGTCATATGGTACCTTTGTTTTTGATCTTTTGAGGAGCCTCCCTACTGTTTTCCATAACTGTTGTGTCGATTTCCATTCCCATCAAATATGTACAAGTGTTCCCTTTTCATCACACTCTACCAATAGTTATTATCTATTTTGATAATATCTATGTCTATGTTGATGATAGTCATCCTAAGAGATGTGAGGTTATATGCCACTTTGATGTTTTGATTTGCATTTTTCTGATGACTAACAGTGTTAAGTATCTTCTTTTTTGACTTAATAAAGGCTTATTTTTTCAAATGTACTTGTGATTGGACTTGTTCATGCACCTTCACCAGCAGCTGGAGCATTTGCACCCTTGGTATATCTGGTACAAATTACTTGAGCTCGGTTTTAAGCACTTTTTCATACACCTTTGGCTATTTATATGTTTTCTCTGGAAAAATTTCTATCTGGGTCTTTTACTTAATTTTTAATTGTGTTATCTGTTTTATTTGCTATTGAGTTGTATGAGCTCCTCATATATTTTGAATGTTAATTATTTATCAGATATGTGGCTTGCAAATATTTTATGCTATTATGTATGCTGCCTTTTCATTGATTTATTTTCTTTGATGTGCAGTTCATACTACCCAAAACCACACACAGTTTCAATGCAATCTTCATCAAAATTTCTGCCATATTTTTCACAGTAACAGAAAAACTCTAAAAAACTTTTAGAACTTTTAGAAAAATTACTAAAATACATATTGAACCACAAAGAATACCCCAGTAGATAAAACAGTCTGGAGACAGAAGAAAAATTGGAGGCATCGAACTTCCTGATTTCAAATTACATTACAAAGCTGTAATAATCAAAACAATATGGTCCTGACATGGAAATAGACATATAGACCAATTGGACACAATAGAGTCCAGAAATAAACCTAAGCACACATGGTAAACTAACCTTGACAAGGATGCCAAGAATACATATGAAGAAAACAGTAGTTTCAATAAATGGTGTTGGTTAAACTAGATATCACATGCAGAAGAATAAAATTTGTCTGTGCACGGTCGTTCACACCTGTAATGCCAGCAGTTTTAGAGGTGGGCAGATCATTTGATCTCAGGACTCCCATAGCAGCCTGGGCAACTTGGTGAAATATCACCTCTACCAAAAAAAAAAGAGATAAAAAGTTAAAAATTAGCTGGATATGGTTGGCACATGCCTGTGGTTCCAGCTACTCAGAAAGCTGAGGTGGATGCTAAAGTGAGTTGTGATCCTGCTGTAGCACTCCAGCCAGGGTGACAGAGCCAGAACCTGTCTAAAAATAAAAAAATAAAATCGAACCCTTACAGTACACCACATACAAAATTAACTCAAATAGATTACAAACTTAAATGTAAGATATGAAACTGAAATTCCTCGGAGAAAACTTCCTTTACCTTTGTCTTGGCAAGGACTTCTTGGATACAATCCCAAAAGTATAGGCAACAAAAATAAAAAAGTGGGATTACATCAAACTAATAAACTTCTGCAGAGCAAAGAAACAATCAAAATATTTTTCTTCTTTTCTAACAGTCATTTTATCCTTTGTTACTTTTTTTTCCAAGAGCCTGGATTTTGGTTTATTATTAGATCTATTCCTTTTTTTTCTATACCTCATTATTTCTTTTTTACTGTTTAATTCCCTGTGTTTCTCAGGTGAGAATGACTAAAGACAACATCCATAGTAATTTAGATTTATAGGCCTTATTAGCAAACATTTTGGACTTTTGTAACCAAAAAAGCCATATCTGGAAAGCAATCAGAAAAACCTATATTGTTAGAAAAACTGTAAAAAAAATTCCCCACTGTTTCCCAATGCCTGGATGAATGCATTTGTTGCCTTTATTATTTGGTTATTCTGTAAAGAGGATCTGAAATATCATTGGGTATTAAACCCCAATCTAGTTAAATACTGGAAAATGTCAGGACAAAATATGTGTATAAATGTTGAGCATATAAAATACAAGATAAATGTCAGTAGATTAGCCATCTTTGATGGAACGTATCTATTGCTTGTTATACTTCCTTAAAGTACTGTGACAAGAGAGAACAAGAAAGCAATGTTTTTGGAATATTGTTTATACCTTCTGTTTTTTAACTTTAAAATGCCATCACATTGTATAGTTCTTGTAAGAATATTCTAAAAGAGAATAGTAATAAAAAAGAGACTAGACACCCAAACCGCAATCAAATCCACAGAGATCTTTACATGGTCTGTATAAAACAGGTTCATTGTAATCAAGGTGAGTTCTTCTCATACTGAACAAAAATCAAGTAAAATGAATTCAAAGAAAGCAATACACAGGCTTTTATTTAATTGAACATGATTTTTTTTCCTGTAGAGTTATAATCTCAGATTCATTTAATTTTTCTCTTTTCAGTAGAATAACATGGATGAAAAAGAAACTTGCTTTAGTGAAATAACATTTTTAGATGCACATTTTGCTGCAATAAAAAATTGAGTTAGAAATTTCCTCATCATCAGATTTTACTTTATAAGAAGATGGGGATTTCAGTAATTTGTTCAGTCAGGTTTCAACATTACAACAGATATTCTATATCATATTGATAAGCATAGGCACAAATAATCAATATTTGATTAAATCATAATTATTTAAGTGGCTATCATTTGCAAAACATAACAATTTCTAGTAGAAATTAATTATTATTATAAAGTATTATTTCTGATACTCAGTAAATTTTCTTCGTGAACTAGAAATAGGTTTTGAATCACAAAGGATTTAACAAGCCTATCTGAAACAGGACTTCTAAAACATAGATATTTCAACACTTACTTATAATTGCCAGAAGTTTTTTGAAGAGCTAATCCACCTTATGTTAGTTTTGTCCAGGATGGAAACACAAATTTAATAAAATAGTTTACAATACATTGTAGTTTTCTCTGGGTACCCAAAAAACATAGCTTCTTCTAGAAGGTTTTAAAAAAAAGCTTTCACTGATTTGAAGTTTTAACTTGATTCTGAAGGAAGAGTAGGAAATCACAAATACATTGTCAGGAATAAAAACAAAGTCACTTTCACTGATTTGAAGTTTTAACTTGATTCTGAAGGAAGAGTAGGAAATCACAAATACATTGTCAGGAATAAAAACAAAGTCACTAGGCAGAATTAAAAAAATATGAAGGTAATAAATTAGAAAATAGAATAATAACAAAAGTAGCTCAACACATGATAGTAATGAGAATTTCATTATATCCACAAAATATGATTATGATGAATAGGCAAGAAATGGAGATGTCATTATAACTTGAGATGACATTTTAACAGTACTTAGTTTTAAGAGAGCCAGTATAAAGTTTTAGTCCTAAAACTGATAACATCAACTTTCTCTTTATCATATAAAAACATATGCTTTAATAATTTACTGAATGCTCTGCCTAGGAAGTAGCTATACTTTTATTCCTTTGCTTTCTTTCAGAAGGAACAGAAGGAGGAGAAGGAGAAGGGAGAGAAGGGATAAGGGAGAAAAGTATTTATCAGAAGAGGAGAAAGCTACCATCGGGGAAAACCATTCAGTGTCCTTTGCAACAATCTAAACAGGCATGACAAGAACCTTAATTGAGGCAACAGTGTAAGTAAAAGAGAGAGGCAGCAATTGAGGAACTCTGAAATTAGTGTAGCTGGTTGATTTACTGAAAGTAAAAGTCTAGAAATGTGAATCTAAAGGTTGACGTCAAGAGTTGTACTCTTCGGACTAGGTGCATGGTGATGTCACCACGTAAGTCTTAAATGAAAAATGCTATAAAGTGTGGTGGGAAGTAAAAAAAGGTTACTCTGGTATGTTAAAATACCTGTAGGAACCCTAGAAAGATGAAAAAAAATACATGATTCAGTGCTTGGGAAGACAGAAGGGGTAATAATAGACAAATAGTATAGAGTGGTAGTTGAATTTATGTGAAAGGGAAAGATAATAAAATTAAAAAGGTTATAATCTGCTGATTCTAAGATTGATTTAAGATATACTTGGAGTTGGGAATATTAGTCTTAGATATAAGGACACATTTGTCATTACAGTGAGAAATATTATATAAGCCAATGGAACGTTTATATCCATCCTAAACCATTATTTATTGGATAGTTTTCACCAACTAATATAAAGTTTTATATTGCTCTGTTAAAAATGTTTTGTATAGATATATGTGAATAAGTCCACAATCTGCAAAGATAAGTATAGTTTGAATAAAATAAAATTGGCAATAAACAATTTTGAGCTAGAAAAAAAAGAAAGTACTTTTGTGTGACATAATATCCTTAAAATATAAGGCCCTGACTTAATGTATTGGTATTAAATGGAGATTACACATGATTAGATCAATTTGTGGTGTACGGCTTCATATCTAAAATTCTTTATCAAAAAGAAAAATTTTTAAAGCTGCAATGCCTTTATATGAAACAAAAGATTACTCATATATTATGGTTACTGACAATTTAAATATTTATTAGCTCACTATTTTTCCAGATTTTAAATTTAGCTATTTTGTACTGAAAGACTTGAAACAAAATTATGATTTTATATACGTGTGTGTTTGATATGGTATTTCCAAAGTGTTAAAAATAACGTGCTGAAGAACACACAGATAGAATTATGTTTTCATATACATTTGATTTCCATTTAGAAATAATGTTACCATAAATGCCTATAAAAGTAATCATTTGGGCAAAACGACTACAGATAAATTTCTAAATTTTTCACTGCACTTTATGTAGACTGCTGCTATAGGGAAATTTAGAGTGGTTAACTCTAATAAGGATTAAATACAAATTTAGACTGAGTAGAGTGAATGCAATGTCTGTTTTTTCTTTTGAGGATAGCTGAGAACCACCTTTAAACTGATGAAATTCTTGTTTTCAGGGAAAGATTTAGTTTGTACGACTACATTTTCTAAAAGATGCTGTAGGAGTTGTAAATATATGTACTCCACTGAGCTCTAACCTAGATAAACCTCTGAAAATAGACCTGAATCTTTACCGTATCCACAGCAAAATAATGAGAAAGTAGAGAAGAGTGAATTTAACACCCACTTATGGTAGCTTCTCCTCTGAAAAAAAGAAAGAAAGAAAACACGCATATTCATAAGACCTTTAACTATTTGAAAATAAGGAAAAGCAAGACAAATTGGCAAAAAGAGAGTATCTTAGATCAAGCCAAGATCTTATTTATGCTGGACTTCCACAATAGCATTCTACCTGATATCCCTGCCTCCTGTCTCACCTTCTTTCCAGTATAGATTATTCTTTATGCACTGTAAACCAAAATTTGATATTTTAAATATAAATCAAATTGTGAATTTTGTCTGTTCAAAATCCTTTAGAGATTTTTCATCACACTCAGAGTAAAACCTAAACTTCGAACCATAGTCCAAAAGGCTTTTTGTGATAGGATATCGGCTATGACTGTCGGGTGGCTAGCTCATGTCTGATTCCCAGTCTCTTTCTTCTCTGCTCACTCTGAGCTAGTCACACTAGAAAAGATAATTTCTTGCTTTAAGGAAAGGAACGCTAAGAACATATCTTAATGTTTGTATGTAATAAAAACTTCAAATGGTTAGAGGAGTGACATGGAGTAAGAGACAAAACAGAACTAAGGAAGGAGCAGAGAGTGTGTGGGATGAATAGGGATAAATAGAACTAAGTGGGAGAGGAAGCTTTCTCCCATCCACTCAAAAGTGTATGCCTGCCAGAACCATTTAGTGGAGCTGCTAAACAGCTTTGTTAAGGTGTTTATCACCTAGACACAGTTCTGAGCTGTGGGCATTCAGTGGTGTAGAAAGGAATTTCAGAGTGTGCCAAGCACACAAGAGGAGGTTTTCTAGGCAGACACAGTGTTGTAACTCATCTGCATAATCCCCTCACCCTGTTCAAGGAGGAAGGAGGACACCATGAATTCTGAGGATGTCAGTCCTGACAGCTTTATTGCAAAGAAGGAGCCACTCAAATAATATGCATTCTGGCATGGCTACTTCCAGACATATTAGATCTACCCAATTTGGAGGATAGTCTGGTGTATTACTAATTTATTTCTAGGATACAAAAGGGAGAAAGATGAAAATGATGAAACAGATTTGATTACACTAAATCAGAGGTTCAATTTCATCAGTTTCTTTTGGCTGTCCAGACTGTGGGAGATAAGGGCTTGGAGAGAGAATGGATTTTCTGTTTTCACTCCATACCCATCATTGCTAATTTCAATACAGACATCATTGCTGTCAGTGCAATTGTTCTTTCTCTTCTTTCTCTTTCTCCTTTTGTCCCCATTCTTGTTCATGAAAAAAAAATTAAATCATTTGTCACTTAATAAAATATATACTTTAGTAATAAATTCATCTGTAATAATTATATATGCAGACATAAATATGTATATGTAGGTAGTTTCACAAACAATGAATACATATATATATATATATAATATCTCCATATTAACAAATAGATATGTTGGTATTTTGATTAAAGAATTTACTTAGGTATTTATTTTTTTTCTGAGCCAGTAATGGAAGTTAGCAAAATGAGGCCATTGAAAAAACTCTAATTAATTATTATGAATAAAAATACATGCCTAAAAACAAATAAAGAAGATTTATATATTCCCAAATATATTTATTTAATTTGTATTTATTTCTTATTTACCGTACTTTAGATTCTGGGATACATGTCCAGATCATGCAAGATTGCTGCATAGGTACACTCATGGCAAGGTGGTTTGTTGCCACCATCCCCCATCACCTATACCTGACATTTCTAAAAGTATATTTTAAAGATTTTAACTCCAGCTTAGCTTACTCTCTTCTTTGTAGAGTTCTAACTCTTTCATTTCATGAGCAACAGTTTATCCAGTGCCTACCTTCTAGAGTTCTACATATTGGAGATGCCATGGAAAACCAAGCAGGCAGGCTTCTGTTTTAATGGTGGTTATATTCTAATAAAAAAGTGCACTGGTAAGTAAATAAAAATAAATTTAAGATAATTATAAGGATTATGAAAAATAAATCACAAAACCTGCTGTAACATTACTGTGAGGGCTAGTTTGTTTAGGCAATGAGGAAGGAAAACCTGTCTAGAAAGGTAACATTCTGAGAAGGACATAGTCATATAAGTATCATAGGATGAGATTCCAGTTAGGAATAATAGCATAGGCAAAGGCTCTAGTATGAGTCTTAAAAATATTCTCCCTTGCCCTATTATAGAAAACAGTAACAGAGGTAGGAGAGTAAGTAAAGTGGTTATTGCATTCATTCAATTCAAAAATGATGGTGGATTAGATAAAAGTACAATGATGTGAAGGGACTACAGTGGCCAGATTCTGGATATATTGTGAGGTAGAGTGATCAAAATGTTGTGATGAATTGATTTAGGATTATGTAGAAAGGAGGGAAAAATATATTAGTTTTAGATTTGAATGATTATATAACTGATATTGCCAGTTACTTGTATAGAAACTATTGGCCGGAAATAGATTATAGAGTGATAGATATGAAGATATATTTTTGAATTTGTTTAGGTTTATGTATATAGTAGACCTTTTGTCCTGTACATTACACAATACTGGTAATGGTCATTTACATGGTGTTCAATGGAGACATTTTACTATAGACATTCAAATGGATATGTTAAGATGGATAAACAAATGAGAAATTCAAAACTGAAGATAGACTTAAAAATCTGCTGCTTAATGAATGTATTTAAAGACACATGTAACTCTATAGCATAAACAGTCAAAAGGAGTAACAAGAAAAGAGAAGGGGAGTAATTACCGTAGCACTTTAAGATATAGTGGATGAGCCATGGATGGATGCTAGCACAAAACTAAGATAGAAAGGTCACCAAGTTAGGAGGAAATCTGGAATGCAAAGGAAGAAATAGTTTCAAAGAGGTGACAATGTCAGTTGCTTCTAACGTGGCTGTGGAGACCAAGTGAGATTAGGATTTGAAAGCATGGAAGTCAATGGAAGGTTTGAAGAGAAAAAATTCCTACAGTGGAGGGGAAAGACATCCAACCTTAGTGTGTTGTGGAGAGAATGGGAAGTGAGCAGCAGGGTCAGGTACTAGAGACCACTCTTAAGAGTTTTGCTGTGAAACAAAGTGAAACATTAAGTTTTTGCTGGAGATAGCTGTGGCGTCAAGAAATAGTTATAATTTTGTTGGTTTCGTTTCTCCTCCACAGACCCCAGCTTCATTGAGGCATAATTGCAAATAAAAAATACTATGTATTTAAGGTGTACATCATGATTTTTGATATTCCTACACATTATTAAATGATTACCTCCATCAATCTAATTAACACATCTGCTATCACACACAGTTACTATCGTGTATGTGTGTGTATATGCATGTGTGGTAAGATCATTGGACATCTATTTTCATGGCAAATTTCAAATATACAATATAGTATTATTAACTAAAGTCACCATCCTGTAAATTAGATCTCCAAAATGTGTTCATCCTGCATAATTGAAACCTTATACACTTTGAGCAACTTCTCTCTGTTTCACCCATGACCCACTCTCTGGCAACTACTATTTTACTGACTGCTTCTTTGAGTTCAACATTTTTTTGATTCTATATATAGGTGAGATTATGCAGTATTTATTTTACTATGTGTAGTTTATTTCATTTAGCATAATGTCCTTCAGTTTCATCCATGTTGTTTCAAATGATAGGATTTATTATATATTCTGGTTTAATGATATTTCATTGCGTGTGTGTGTGTGTGTGTGTGTGTGTGTGTGTGTGCGTGCGCACGTACAGGTTTCACATTTTTTATTTATTTCACATGGTTTGATTGTCTATGTCTGGCCAAAATTCATGTATTCACATGTTGAAATATTAATCCCAATGTAATGGCAATAGTGCTATATTGAATTACAGTGGTGAGACTGGGCATTCCAGTCTTGTTCCTCATCTTAGAAGAAAACATTTCAGGATTTCACCACTGAGTATGATGTTAGTTGTGGGCTTGTCATATATGACTTTTTTATGAGGAGGTAAATTCATCCTACTGTTAGTTTGTGGAGAATATTCATCATAAAATAATGTTGAACTTTGTTTAAGGCTTTAGCTATACCTATTGAGGTGACCGTATAATTTTTATCCTTCAGTATGTTAATGTGGTATATTTGTCCATTTGGGCTGCTATTGCAAAATACTATAGACTGGGTAATTTATTCTCTGGTCTAGGAAGTTCAAGCTTCTAGAATACATTGTCAGCAGATTCAGTGTATGGTGGGGGCCGACTTTCTGGTTCATAGATGATGTCTTCTCACTGTCTCCTCATAGGGTGGCAGTGGCAAGGCAATTACCTGGGGTTTTTCTTTGCAAGTACAATAATCCCATTCACTAAGGCTCTTCCCTTATGATCTAATCACTTCATATAGGCCCTGCCTCCTGGCGACATCACATTGGTGATATGATTTTAATCTATGAATTTTGATGGAGACACAAATATTTAGACCACAACATTATCCCCTTGCCCGACAAAACTCACCTCTTTCTCTCATACAAAATACATTAACTGCATCTCAATAGCACCAAACGTTTTAACTTGTTCCAACATTATGTTTAAAGTCTCCTCTAAATATTATTTAAACCAGACATGAGTGAGATTCAAGGTACAATTCATCCTGAGGCAAGATGCTCTCCAGCTGTGAATCTGTGAAGTCAAACAAGTTATGTTCTTCCAAAATAAAATGAGAGGATGGGCATAGGATGGACCTTTCAATTCCAAAAGAGAGAACTAGAAAAAAATTAAAAAGTAATAAATCCCAAGTAAGCCCTTAACCCAACAGGGGAAAAACTATTTAATCTTAAGCCTTGAGAATAATCAATTTGCCTCAATATCCCACGTTCGGGGCACTTTGAGACAGTGGTTGGTTCCCCAATGCTCTGGGCAGCCCTGCCACTTAGCTTTGATGAGAATACTCTATGCTGCAGCTCTCATTTGTTAAAGTAGCTTACATGTAGCACTCCAAAGCTGGAACCACATGCATGTGGCTCTACTGGTCTACAGTCTTGGATGCAGCCCCATCCCCTTAATTTTTCTAGGCATTGTTCTATGGAAGACTCTCTTCAGTGGCTTTCTATCATAGTAAAATTTAGCATAAGTCATTGGTGTGAGGCTCACGGTGGCACCATATTTCAAAATCTAAGTGGAGGAAGACATACTTCCAAAGCCTAAGTATTCTGCATGATACAGGAGATGATACCATGCAAACGCCACCAAGGCTTATTGCATTTGCCCTGTGAAGAGGAAGGCACCATGGTCCACACCACACCTGGGCTCACTAGAGACACACCTCAGATAGCCAAGAAGCTTGCTGCCAGAATTTGTGTAGCAGTTCTTTGTGTTGATGCTGGGCAGCAAGTGCCCATGTCTGACAGGCACTTGTAATACTTCATTCAAAGTTGTTCATTTCTCAGACTCTAACATTCTGAGGCTGTGATTGTAGCAGCAGCGTAAGTGATCTCCATAAGCCTTGGAGCCATCTTTCCATTACCTTGATGAATACCATCTGGCCGATCCATGCTAATTTCTTTATTAAACAGTTTCATGGCCACACACTTAGGGTTCTCACCCAAGTGTATTCTCATTTTTTTTCAATGTAGACAAGTTGAGAATTTTTAAATCTTTCAGTTCTGCTTTCAGTTTGATTATAAATTCTGTCTTTAAACTATTTCTCTCTTCTTATATTTTACTATAAGCATTCAGGAGAAGTCAAACCACACCTTTATCACTTTGTTTAGACATTTATTCCACCAAATATGCTATTTTATTATTAAATATTTTATTCTCAAGTTCTACCCTCCACAGAGCACTAGGACATTAACAAAATTCAGGCAATTCTTTGCCTTTTTATAAGAAGGATCGCATTTTCTCCAGTTCCTAGTGAATTGTTCTTCATTTTCATTTGAGACCTCACTATATTTCTACAAACATTCTGTTCACAACCACTTACATAATCTCTAAGAAGACTGAGGTTTTGTTGACATCTTTTTAATTCTTATGAGCACACACCAGAAAACCACCCTTTATTATCTACCTATGACAATGTAAGCTTTTTCTACATATACCTCAAAACTCTTCCAGCTTCTTTCCATTACCCAGTTGCTAAGTCATTTCCATAGTGTAGGCATTTGTCATAGCAGCCCCTCTCCCTACTCAGTACCAGCTATCAAAATCTTAGTTCATATGAACTTCTATGATAAAATATTACAAACTGGGTGTCTTATAAACAACAAAAATGTATTTCTCACAATACTAGAGGCCAAGGAATTGAAGATGAATGGTAGATTTAGTAACTGATGAGGACACACTTTTTAGTTCGCAGATGGCATTGTCTGTCCTCACATGGTGGAAAGGGTGAGGAAACTCCTTTGGGCTTATTTTATAAGGGAAATAATCCATTCATGAGGACTCTGCTTTCATGAGCTAACCACCTCTCGAAAGTTCCCACCTCCTAATATTTTCACCTAGACTATTAGGATTTTAACATATAAACTTGGGTGGAAAGGTGACAAACATTTGACCATATCATTCATTTTTAATACAGTTTTTCTAGATTCTATTTATGTCTTCCTTACTATTATTATTTTCTTCTTTCTAACTTTGGCTTTAATTTTTTTCTTCTTTTTTCTAGGTACTTAAAGTGTAAAGTAAGGATGTTTATTTAAGATTTTTATTTTTTATTAATGTAGGCATATATCACTATAAACTTTATTCTTAGGATTGCTTTTGCTGCATCTCTTAGATTTTGATATTTGTGTTTTTATTTATGTTTATATCAATATGTTTTTTGATTTATCCTTTGATTTCTTTTTTAACTCATTGGTTGTTCAGGAGTATGGTGCTTGATTTCCACATATTTGTAAATTTTCCAAATTTCCTCCCATTAGTAATCTCTAGTTTCCTACCATTGTTGTCAGTAAATATATTTGATATAATATAACTTCCTAAATTTTTGAGACTTGCTTTATAGCCTAATGTATGATCTATTATGCAGAATGCTTCATGTGCACTTGAGAAGAATGTGAATTCTGATGCTGTTGGATGAAATGTTTTGCGTATGCCTATTAAGTCTATTCAGTCTACAGTGTTGCCGATGTCCACTGTTTCCTTCTTGACTTTATATCTGCGTGATCTACTTATTGTTGAAAGTGGGGTTTGAAATCTGTTACTATTGTTGTACAGCTGTCTATGTCTCCCTTCAGATCTATTAATAATGGCTTTATGTATTTAGGTGCTCTGATGTTGGGTGCATATACATTTACAATTGTTATATCCTTTTGATAAATTGACCCCTTTTTGATTATATAAAGACCTTCTCAGCCTCATTTTAGAGTATTTGACTTAAAGTATATTTGACTGATAGTAGTACACGTCCCTCGTCCCCTGGTCTCTTTTGGTTACTATTTGCATGAAATAATATCTTTCTATTCCTTTACTTTTACTCTGTGTCCATAAAAGTGAAACCAGTCTCTTATAAGCAGGATATAGTTGGGCAAGTTTTATGCTCTTTCTTCTGTACTATGTCTTTTGAAAGGAGAAATTAATAAATTTACATTTAAATGAATTATTAGTAGATAATGGCTCACTATGGCAATTTAAAAAAATGTTTTCTGATGCTTTTTAGCCCCTTAGTTCCTTCCTTCTTCTCCTGCTATCTTCCTTTGTGATTTGATATGTATTTTTTTTTTTTTTTTTTTTTTTTTTTTTTTTTGCTTCTCCCACAGAGAAGGTAGATGTCCCTGTGTTGTGCTAAGCAGGCTTAGGCGAATAGTGCCATGAGTAATGTGAAGTTATCTTTCTGACTCCTTTCAGTGTGTTTGTGTGTGTGTGTTTTCTGTGCTCCACCAGGTGCTGCAATCTCTCATCTATATTTGTGGCTCTTGTAAAAATATTTTCACATGCAGACGGTTGCTCAAATTGTTATTCTTTGGGACAAGGACTAGAAAGTCCTATATGCTTTCTTGCAGATGTCATTTTCCTAATTCTGCTTTTTAAAAAATTAGTATTTAAATGTGGGATCAACTATACTGTTTACGATCTTTTGGGGTTGGGCCCAGAGAGTAAAAAAACACTGTTAGGAGCAGATAGAGAAGAAAATGGCGAAGAGAATCTTTTCATATGCCTTGAAGAATAAGATCCATGACACAAATGGCGGGTTTGGGCATTGATGGATACGTACCTGAGTCATTCATTGTAATAGGAGAGAAGGATATAAATGGCGAGTAATGAACTAAGAATATTAAATAGTTCCTGAATGACTGCTTATGATTTTTCAGTATAGAACAATGTCATCATCAGTCAGGTACGAAAAGGTGCACTTTGAAGAATAATAAGAATGTGAAATATTTCTTTGCACGGCATGGTACTGCACATTTTAGGGAAGTGTAGCAGCATTGCTGGGAAATTTTCAGTGTTCATTTGTTATTTGTCATTGTTGTATTGGACCGAGCGTAGAAAGTTAGCACCAAGACAAAAGTATGCCAGATTGCAGGGTCATTTATTATGCCGGTGACCACAGAGGACTCACATCTCTCCAACCTGTGGCGTCAAAAGGAGGGTGCCAAGACTTTTTATACCCGAAAAACCACCTTGGGAGTGGGGGTGAGGAGTGGAGATGGGGATGAAAAGGTTTTGGACATTCCAAGGGCTAGGGAATTCTGTGATTCACCTCCTGGGCGGAGACGAGGGCGGGGGTCTCCGGACATTCCAAGGGCCAGGGGACTTTTGTCATTCTGTTTGTTACTTCAGTGGTTTACAGAAGTCAAGATAAGCATTTGTTTACACACAGATCTTAGTTATCGTGGGCTGCTTAGTTATTACTAAATAACTAAAGCAAAGGCTAGCAATTCTGGCACAATATCACATTCCCCCCTGTTCTTTTAACATGTATTAAATCTTTAATAGGTTTCCTCTTTTTGACACAAGGGCCTATATTTGGATCTCAGAACCATCAATTTGATGGAGTCTATTCCTTCCTGGATAAATTTGAGGAGCATGTTTAAAAGGCATGGTCCAAATGTTAACCCTAGGACCATGAGCACCAAGGGTCCTGCTAATCCAGTGAGCAGGAATGTTAGCCAGGGGTTTGGGGGAGGGTCTCGGGTGAAAGAAATGAAAGAGTCTCTGTTTGCAGTATATCCTGTTATAGTGGAGATAGTTTCACAACCCCAATGGGGGCAAAAGAATTCATTTAAGTCTTCACAGTTTCATCTTTTTGGTGGGGTGGATCCTGGGCACAGATATAGCCCCATGGTCTGGAGTTGTCGCTCTGCCCCTAAACTGCCACACCCAGCTATACCTCCACTTGCCCTGAAATTTAAGTGGGGGCCCAGGAGCGCACAGAGGTCCAGGGAGAAGGTAATGGGGGTCTCCGGAGTGTACTCCAGGATTAGGTTGACTAGGGTGGATCCCTTTCCGCTTAAGGAACTAACATATGCTCCAGTGGAGCACTTGGTGATGACCCATCGATAGTAGGTGGGTGCCAAGGAGGGTCCCTTTCGGTGGGTGGTTGCAGGAATCAGGGAGATTAGGATGATGACCGAGAATGGCGCAATAGTCTTAGCTTTAGGGGGCCTGTTGAGGATGGAACCGCTTCCCATCCTGCATCTGGGCGGTCAGTCTTGACGTGTGAGTGGTGAATCCAGGCAGTCAGTCCGTCCACCTTGATTGACGTGGGGGTGACCAGGATTACAGTGTAGGGTCCTTTCCAGCAAGGAGTTAGGCCGGAGGCAGTGACTCTCTTCACCAGGACTTCATCCCCTGGCTGGAAGGGGTGTACTGGCTGGTCAGTGAAATCCACTGGGATAGGTCAAGTTCCCCTGATGAGCGAGTGCACCTGGGACTGAACACACTGGAGTGCCTGCAAGGACTTAAGGAGTGTATGGTTATGGACTCCAGCATGTATGGCGTCCGCAAGTCTGAGGAGTAAGGGAGGGGGACTTCCAAACATAATTTCAAAAGAAGTAAAGCTTTTTTATAGGGAGCACATTGGGTACGGAGGAGAACAAAAGGAAGCAGGCTGACCCAGTTTTCACCGGTTTCTAGAATGAATTTTGTTAAAGTTTTCTTTATGGTCCGGTGCATCTTTTCAACATGGCCTGAACTCTGGGGGCAATAGGCACGGTGTAGTTTCCAGTAAACCTGTGCTGTAAATGCAAGGCCATTATCTGATCTCAGTGTCAGGGGAAAGCCAAACTGAGGAACCAGGTCCTGTAACAATTTTTTCACTACTACCAGTGCGGTTTCTGACCTAGTAGGAAAAGCCTCGACCCATCCAGAGAAAGTGTTTACAAACACAGGGACGTACTTACAGCCGCACTCTGGGGGCTTTATTTCAGTAAAATCTAACCCCCAGTGTTCCCCTGGGCTAATACCTTTAAGTCTTATCCCTGCCTGACTAGGCCTACTGCCTCTTGGATTTACCCTGGCACATACAATACAACAAGTAGTAGTTTTTCTAACAATCTTATATAAGTGTGGAATGTAGTATCTAACCCTCAGCAGCTCAGTTAATTTTGTTTGCCCTAAGTGAGTGGCCTGGTGTGTGTGCTTAACTAGAGCCCGTCCTAGAGCCTCGGGGAGCACAATTCTTGTGTCCAGTAGAATCCACCATCCTGTGGAATCTTTTTGTCCCCCCTGTTCTTTAGCAAAGTTTTCTTTCTCAGGTGAGTACGTAGGGGTAGGAGGCAGGGTTGGGGCCGGCAGAGTCACAAGAAGGGTCAGAGGTTTTACTGGCCCCAAGGCTGCCTGTCTGGCCTGTAGGTCAGCTGCTCTATTTCCCCTTGCCTCTGGTGAATCGCCCTTCTGGTGTCCTTTGCAGTGCATCAATGCCACTACCTTAGGCTTCCATATAGCTTCTAGTAGAGCTCGGATTTCCTCTTTGTTCTTGATGATTTTTCCATCTGAGGTAAGCAACCCTCTTTCTTTATAAATGGCACTATGCACATGGGCCGTAGTAAAGGCATACCGGCTATCCGTGTAGATGTTAACAATTTTTCCCTCCGCCCAGTCCAAGGCCTTTATTAAAGCTGTAAGTTCTGCCTTTTGGGCTGAGGTTCCGTGTGGAAGAGCCTGGGCCCAGATAACCCGCTCTAGAGTGACCACAGCTGCCCCAGCGTACCTGACTCCGTTGACCATGAAACTGCTGCCATCTGTATACAATACCTCTTCTGGGTTCCGTAGGGGGACATCGGTGAGATCTGGTCGCACAGGGTGGAGGACATCTACTGTCTGTTGGCAGTCATGTATGGGTTCCTCTGGCTTGCTGTCAGGTAGCAGTGTGGCGGGGTTTAAAACTGTTGTTTTTGAAAATTTTATGCGGGGCTGGTCCAAAAGTAAGGCCTGGTATTGGGCTATGCGGGCATTAGACATCCATTTTCCCGGAGCTCCACGGAGTAGCAACTCCACCGCATGGGGTGCCACTAAGTTCAACTCCTGCCCCAAGGTCAGTTTGTTCGCCTCCGTGACTAACAGGGCCATAGCTGCCACCGACCTCAAACAAGCTGGCCACCCAGAGGCTACAGGATCAAGTCTTTTTGAAAGGTAGGCAACTGGCTGGGACCAGGGTCCCAATGTCCGGGTGAGCACCCCCTTAGCGACTCCCTGTTTCTCATGCACAAACAACTGGAAAGGTTTAGATATGTCTGGCAAGGCCAAGGCTGGGCTGCAATCAGGGCAGTCTTGAGCTTGTCAAAAGCCTGTTGCTCCACCTCTGTCCGTGTCAAGGGCTGATTTCCTCCAGCACAGGCATACAGGGACTTGGCTATCTCAGCAAATCCCAAAATCCATAGCCTGCAGTACCCTACTGCCCCAAGGAATTCTTGAACTTGGCATTTCGTGGTGGGGTTGGGTATTTGCAGCACTGCTTGGACTCGGCTGGGTGCCAGTGCCTGGTTGCTCTTCTCTATAATATAGCCCAGGTAAGTCACTTTTGGCTGGCAGAGTTGGGCCTTTTTAGCTGAGACCCGGTACCCCAAAGTCTGCAGGGTTTTTTCAATAATGACTGGGTGGTCTCTTTACAGGCCTCCTGGGTTTTGGTAGCCAAGAGTAAGTCTCCACGTATTGGAGTAGGGTACACTCTGGGAACTCAGCTTGGAAGGCAGCAAGGTCTTGGCTAAGTGCCTCATCAAACAGAGTGGGGGAGTTTTTGAACCCCTGAGGCAGTCTTGTCCAAGTGAGTTGCCCCGAGACTCCAGTATCAGGGTCGGTCCATTCAAAAACAAATATAGACTGGCTAACAGGGGCTAGTGGGATGCAAAAAAATGCATCCTTAAGATCCAAGACAGTGTAATAGTGTTCTGGGTCCAAGAGACTTAGGAGGGTGTACGGATTTGGAACTGTAGGATGAACAGTTTCTACCCATTTATTCACCTCCCTCAAGTCCTGCACAGGCTAATAGTCCTGTGTGCCTGGTTTTAGCACGGGGAGCAAGGAGGTGTTCCAGGGAGACTTACAGGTAGTGAGGATTCCTCCCTTCAAGAGTCTGGTGATGTGAGGAGCAATTCCTCGCCTGGCTTCCCGGCTCATAGGGTATGAGCTTCACCTGGACTGGAGTTGCCATTGCTAATAGCTGGACCACGACTGGGGTGCGGTGACTTGCCAGCCCCGGGGGACTAGTTTCAGCCCATAATCCTGGTACACTCTCTTGAAATTTGCAGAGGAAGTCTGGTGCAGGTGGTTGATCCGCCTCTGAGGATAAAGCTTCCTACAAGAGATACTCGTCTGACAGAGCACAGGTGATGAGGATCTGCTGAGGTGGGCCTGTAGTTAAGGGAGGAGGAATTGAGAGGCAAGCTTGACCCTTGCTGAAAGAAATATTTGCTTGCAGTTTGTGGAGCAAGTCCCGTTCCAGGAGTGGATATGGACACTCAGGGATGACCAAGAATGAATGGGTGACAGTGCCATTTCCCAGATCAATGAATCGATTTGTGGTCCAGGAGCTAGTTGTGGTTTTTCCTGGAGTGCTGCTATCACTGCCTTAGTAACTTTTTATCTTACTTGGCCTCTAAGGTGTCTCTATTGTTAAAGACTTTTTTGGGCAATTTTTAACAACTGAGTTAAATTTATTTTCTGGAACCTCTCTAATTTTTGGAATTTTTTTTTGATGTCTGGGGCAGACTGGGAAACAAAAGCCAGATTGATGGCCCGCTGATTCTCCAGGCCTCAGGGTAGTAGGAGTCCAGTAAGCGCTCAAGGAAAGCAGCTAGCAACTCCTGTGGACCCTGAGTTACAGTTCCTACCTCGGAGAGTTTAGTGGGCTTGTGGGCCACTCCCCTAATCCCTTCTATAAGATACCGGTGAAAAGTGTTCAGAGCCTGGTGACCCCCCCCAAGGTGTTGAAGTCCCATTGGGGTCAGTAGAGGGAAAAAAACTTTTTCCTCACCCTGGACCTATGATGGCTTTCAGGGCTTCCTGTCTAATTTTGCCTTTTTCCTCTGTGGTGAACAGAATTAGTAATAATTGTTGGCAGTTGTCCCAAGTGGGGCGATGCGTCTGGAATACAGATTTTAGGAGTCCTGTCAAAGCCTGGGGCTTCTCAGAGAATGGGGGGCATGTTGAGTTTCATTGTAAAACCTCGGCAACATCACCGCCTTAAATTCCCCGGCCTCCCAGCACTACCCGCTCCCAGGGAACTTTCCATCTGGGCAGGTACCTAGCCATCCCCCTCTCGCCATTTTTTTAGCAGCTCCCCAGTACAACCCACTCCCGGGAGCTCTTAGCAGTTCCCCAGCACTTCCCTCCTGCACAGCCCCTCACACTGGATGCATCTCTGCCGGCTTGCAGGCCATAGAAATCCCCTTTGCCATGTCATGGGTGCTGCCAATTTTGGGTTTAGCCCGGCAGCTTTCCCTTGCTCTTAATAAAGCTCCTGCCAGCACTTGATGTTTTGGTCCTCTCTTTGATCTCTATCATCTTCCAGTTACATAAGTTACTTGACAAGAAGGAGATGTGAACAAAGAATGGGCGACCCCGATTATCTTCTGTTGGGGGTGCCTCTTGGAAAGGGGTGGACTGCCAGTGGGTGCGGGGGCCCTGCTACAGGTGTACAGGGCGGACAAGGTTTGGTTAATAGTACTGTTGGGGGGGGTGCTGAGACACTGGTTTAGAGGGCCTTGAGTAGGGTGGAAGTAATTCCTGATCCTCCGCTGGGGTGGGGAGAATGGCTGGCCCAGAAGGGACTTTCTTTTGGGCTGGGTAATGTGACCTGAAGTCTAGCCTGTTTTATGCAGCGCTTTAGCCATGGGGGAGGCCATTGGACTAAACCCAACCATTGGCCGAAGTATGGAAACTGCTCAGGGTATCCAGGAGTTTCTGCAACCATTTTCCATACAGCCTAGGTAATTTTTGGGTCATAGGTCCCAATATCTGGCCACCTAATTCCAAAAGACAGCCATTCAAGTTCACACAAACAGCAGAGTTTTCCAGGGGTTAATTTCACCCCATATTGGCCTGAGAACCCAAACCTGAAGTTGGCCATCATGCATTGGAGGGGGTTACAAGGCCGGGAGCTAGACGACCCCATTTTTTTTTTTTTTTTTTTATGCCAAATTTTCCTCAAGAGAATTCACTAATTTAAAGCTGATTTCCCTAATTTAAAACTGGCTTCACTGAGGATTTGAACCAACAACCTTGCAGTTGCAGGCTCCACACCTTAAAGTCTGTGCTAACAAGTCACTTTTGTTACAAAGAGTTAGAAAGCTTTTCTTAAAGCCAGATTCTGGATGCGAATGCTGCACCCTGAGGCAGTGTGGGCTGCCTCAAAGCTGGGCAGGGCTGACTGCCGGCAGAGAAAGGAAAAAAAAACAAAACACTCTTAGTGTCAGTTTAAAACTGAACTTGCTGGCGGCAAGTTTTCCGCCCCTGCGGCTTCTGGTCCCCTTCTCTCTCTCTCTCCTCTGTCTACTTTCTACTTTCTCTCTTTCTCTTCTGTCTCCTTTCTTCTCTTCTCTTTCTCTTTCCTCTCTCCCCTGTCTACTTTCTCTCCCCTCTCTTTCTCTTTCCTCTCTTCCTGTCCACTTTTTTTCTTTCTCTCTCTTTTTTTTTTTTTCCTCTCCTCCCTTCCCTACTTTCTCTTTCTGTAGTAAAGCCAATTTTGGAAAGCCTCAAATTTAAAATTTGGCCCTCTTTAAAGCAGGTTTTAGCAGGGCCTCTACAGCCAGGTCCTGCAAGGACCAGACAACTGGATTTTAGGGCTTATCCCTAGTCCTAGTCAGAGGAACAGGGGGTAGGGGCCAAGGTAAGGTGGCGGTCTTTTTTCCCCGCAAACCACAACTGGCGAGAATAACCACTATGGAGGTTTAGTGCTGCCTGGGCATAATCCTCCCCCTTATACATTTTTAATGGCCAGTTGCTTTGGAAAGGTCGGGAAGTGACAAACAGGTGGACTAAGAGGTCTACCGGGTGTGTGTTTTGGACCCACCCCACCCGGTAGAGTGTGCAGAAGTGCTGCCAGTCAGTTTTTACTGGGGCGGTGACATCCTACCTCCCAACATCCAGGATAGTGACAATATGCCTTTCTGTGATGCACCGTTGGGCACTCCCCATAACATTGGACACTTTCCTGGCAGAATAGGCAGTTACCTATTTTCCATCCCAGCCTGAGAAAGAGCACCCGTAAACTCTGATCTAGGGTTTTGTTCCACACAAGCTCCAAAGAAACTACCTCCAAGGTGTCGAGGGCACAACGGCCTCCCCGACATGGAATCTGACCCAGCACAGGCAAAAGTTCTCTTTTCCTGGTGGAGGTGGCTGGGAGAATTTACAGGCCACAATGACCAAAACATGGAAGAGAATAAAGACAACTAGAGTTAAGACTATCTGCCACATGGCAAAGGAAGAAAGAGTGAGGCCTCAGTGATAGAAGAAGAAGAAGATGAGGAAGAAAGAGAAAAGAGTAATTTTTGCTGGGTTGTAATCAATAAAATTTCCCTGCATCCAGTGGTTCGTCAACCACTGTAAGATATCTCCTACCTCAAGGGAAGATGGCCTGAACCAGTGTATGTCTGCTAGCAGGAGTCTAATAAAACTGACAAATTTACAGATGAGACAGGACCACATACAAGAGTGACAGACAAAGGGTGGGTGCCCCCCCAGATGGGAGACCAGTCAGATGCCTGCCCAGCCACTTTCTTGGAAGAATTTTCAGGGGCGTCTTGGCTAAGGTGTACCAGTATAATCCCCGGGCCTGGTCACCTCAGGATGGAACTCCAAGTAGGACAGCTCTGCGGTGAATCACCTTTATGCCCTATGACGCCCCAGTGGAACCGCGGGTGAAGGCCCACACAAGCCCTGTAGCCTTTCAACTGTGGGACTACATATATACACATTCACTCTCTCACTAGCACAGAGGTTACAGAAAACAACCGAATGCTGCCACCCACTATGCCAGCTACGAGAAGCGAACGCTGGTACCCACTGCACCAGCTACCAGAGGGCTGCCACCCACTATGACAGCCACCAGAATGCGAACGCTGCTACCCACTGCACCAGCTACCAGAAGCCTCAAGCGATGTCTCAGTGAGGCTTGCCAGGTCAGAGTTGCAATGACTCGTCAGTCCCCCGACTCAGGCCCTTCCTTTGAACTAGTTCCCAGACCAGACTTACCTCTGGAGGATTTTTTCTTAGGACCCTGAGGAATTTCGGGTGAATGTCAGCCGAGAGGTTGCTTATCCTCCATGGTGGCACTCCAGGGCCCTGGGAAAGAACAGGGGGAGCCTCCCCAGAGGCCCCCAAGGTGGGAGCGGCCGCCCGGGAGATACTCTGAGATGGCTTTTGTCTGGTGATAACAAAAAGAGAATATCTCAGTGGGACCTCCAAATGTTGTATTGGACCAAGCGTAGAAAGTTAGCACCAAGACAAAAGTATGCCAGATTGCAGGGTCATTTATTATGCCGGCGACCACAGAGGACTCACGTCTCTCCAACCTATGGCGTCAAAAGGAGGGTGCCAAGACTTTTTATACCCGAAAAACCACCTTGGGAGTGGGGGTGAGAAGTGGAGATGGGGATGAAAAGGTTTTGGACATTCCAAGGGCTAGGGAATTCTGTGATTCACCTCCTGGGCGGAGATGAGGGCGGGGGTCTCCGGACATTCCAAGGTCAAGGGGACTTTTGTCATTCTGTTTGTTACTTCAGTGGTTTACAGAAGTCAAGATAAGCATTTGTTTACACACAGATCTTAGTTATCGTGGGCTGCTTATTTTAGTTATTACTAAATAACTAAAGCAAAGGCTAGCAATTCTGACACAATATCACATCATCATGGATGTTAAGTGAGAAAAGTGGGTAATTTTAGGAAGCTTTAATGTTTGTTTTCCTAAAAGTTTCACCTGTTAAGATGAAACGAAATAGGCAGCTATATAGGTTCAAGCAATACCAGATTTGGTCAGGCATGTCCATAGTTAGAGCTATTAAAATATAAATATTGGCCGGGCACGGTGGCTCAAGCCTGTAATCCCAGCACTTTGGGAGGCCAAGGCGGGTGGATCACGAGGTCAAGAGATCGAGACCATCCTGGTCAACACGGTGAAACCCCGTCTC
>NW_016107713.1:1491673-1498562 GCF_001604975.1 Cebus imitator
ATATATATATATATATATATATATATATATAAATATCACAATTATTCTCTTCTCCATGTTTCTGATAAAATTCCACTTCACCACCATTTGAAAATAAGTACCGTTATGTGACTTGTTTTTATTTTCCCCAGATTTATAAGCAAATTTTCCAGATGTTCCTTCTGTGTAAAGCTCTCAAAGCCAGAGCACAATTTTCTATCCTCCATGTTAGCTTGAATCCCAGAGTAAAGGTACCAATCAGGAGCTCCAAATTACCTGTGACAAAAATACAAAAATCACAAGCAATAACATTTTAAACCTTAGTCCCTTTATTATAATTTGAGCCAAGAATGTGAGCTAACAAGGAGAGTAATATGACATCTGCAAGAAAGGAATTTTCCAGTGCCATGCTTCTATAAACGTCCCCATCCGGGAATGTAAAGTTCTTTGTCTGACTTTTCCATTGTTATTACGTAAAATGCCCTAATAAGGAGATTGATTTAAGTTCTGTTATTATAACATAAAATATATAACAAGCTAATGTAAAGATAGGAGGTCTATTTACCATTCTTATTTAGTAGGGTTTGATTATAACACTGTGCAAATGAATCTAAGCTGCATAAGGAAATGTCAACTTAAAAGGGAAAAGATATCAGAGTCAATGGATTGGACATCTAAATAAAATCAAAATATACTTTTATTAATTTGGTATAATAGAGCACATGATCTACAAACTACGTGGTTTCATAGAGACCAAAAGGCTTGAAGTTGAATTACAGAGATTATTCATTTTGGTTGGGATGGTCTAGATTACGTCTCTGAGAATGTGTTATTGCAGTTAAGTAGATTCAAAGATTATTAGAGGTGAGGAAGTACATGATCTTAGAGCCCAAAATATGAATACATGTCTCAGAAGCATTGGAAATTTAATAAATTGTATTTAATATAAAAGTGTAAATTACCTGCTGTAGCATGCAAAATACTTCATAACCTTATTTTTTACTAAGGCACACCAGTCTCTACTCCTCTAACTTCCACATTCTACTAACTAAAATATCTCCTTTTGCTAAACACACTGTGTATTACCTTGAACGTGGGCTTTTGTACATACTTCTCCCGGTAACAGAAACTCTCTCCTCCTCAACTGTCTCCTCCCTACTTTTGTTTTGTACATGCTTTACAATTTTCTTTAAAATTTCAGACTCAACTTAGACAATATTTTCAATAAAAGTCTGTTTTATTATTAAAGTCACCCATTCTTAACCCTAAAACTATGAAGATCTTTGTACTGACTTTCACAGAACCCTGCTATTATTTTTGGTCATGTATTGAATTGTACATGAATTTTCAGTCTGCCTTTCTAAGCTAAGGTCTTTTTGATGTTATGGAATGTGTATTGTTCATGTGTATTCCATTTAGCAGTTAAATTAACCAAGCATTGAACAAATATGTTGCTCAAACTGTGTTTTTGAGAAAAAAACAACCTCCAAATTTATGAAAAACTTTAAAAAAATGGGTACAATTGTGAGATTCCAAGTATATTGTTCTAAATGCAAAACACTCTTTATTTTAAAGTCAAACTCTTATCTTGAAAATGAGAGCTAAGTTCCAAAAAAAGAAAAAACAAACACACAACCATCCCACCACCAAAAACAAAACAAACAAACAAAAAACAGTAGCTATTTTGTTGGTTTTCATCCCGGAATGACAGATCAGCTTCACCTCCCTTGACTAAATCTTATGACTTCGACTTTTCATTATTTATTCAAAATAATTTATGTTGCTCTTATATCTATTCCTCTTTTTGTTTATCTTTTTACAAAAATATGTTTTTCTGTGTATTCTAAGAGGTGATTGACAATAAATGCCTAAGTCTTTGATAGATTTTATAAAGAACATAAGGTATTTTAGAACAAATGCAATATTTAATTTTAAATTATAGTAGTTATAGATAATGAACTTTGAATTTTATTTTCTTTTTATTCTCTTTGAGATTCTTTTAAATAAACAGGATTAGAATCAGGACTGCAAGGAAATAAGAACATTGGTGAAAAATGAGAGTTAAGTACATAAGGGAATATTCACAATATCCATCTCTATGAAACAATTTCATTTTGCAAAAACAAAACAAAATGGATGAAATAATAATTCTGGGTTTTGTTCCCAGATTTCTCATATCTTGATGTGCAACTTAAGGTCTGTTGTGTGTTTGCTTTAGCCAAGCTATATAAAAAACAGATAAAAACTTTCTGTGATAAACGAGATATCTTAAAGTGTTTTTTAAATTTCTACCAAAGCATTTTAAAATACATACATTATGGGTTTTTTTTTTTAATTTTCTTTAAGGAAAGAAGGGAATTTTGAAATGAGATATAAAGCAATGTGCCCTACCTATATAAACATTCACTTTGCATATTTTATATTTACAATCAATTCGGAAGTATAGAAAATAAATTATTTGAAATTGTATAACATTTGTTAAAGAGATAGAAATCTTTTACTGAAGAATATAAAGAATTCTATAATGTTTCATTTCAGGTCATTTTAGGAAACATATTCTATTGTATCAACCCATTGGTTAAATATCACAATGGGCCTAGAATATTTGTTAAACTTATGAAAAACCTTTTTTTCCCCCAGTGTAAGTTATTTCTAAAAATGTAGCAGCAATTAATTATATTCTCCATTTTGATGGTCAGTCTTATATGTCACCTTGGTTAGATTAGAGTTCCTAGTAGTCCAATAAGAAAGGAACTCAAATGTTTCTGTGAATGTATTTTGTAAATGCAATTAAAGTTCATAATCAATTGATGATAAGTAAGGGAGATTATTGTAGATAATCCAGATGTCCCTGAGTCAGTCAGTTGAAAGGCCTTCAGAACAAAGCTAAAGCTTTCCAGAATAAAAAGTTAGGCTTTTGAACTTCACAGAAGTAATAGTCTCCTCTGCCTGCTACTCTCCCTATGGATATCAGACTTGCGCAGCCAAGTCCTACAATCACATAAGCCAATTCATTGCAAGAAATCCCTTAATATATAACTCTTACTGGTTTTGTTTCTCTTGTTACATGTATCTAGAAGTGTAAACGTGATTCTTATTCCCTTATATTCTTCATCTGCTTCCTGGTTCTTTGGGACCTTTGGAGTTGGCACATAAATCCTTGTCCAAGACTTTGCTTCAGACTGGAAGTGTTAATCAAGCAGTAAGTTTATATGGTGTAAGAAACCAGCAGTAATCAAGGATGAGTTTTTAAATAGAAAAATGTCTCTTTCTTGTATAAGATATAGCATCCACATTCCCTGGAATGGGGTGCAATAACTAGAGAGGACAAGATGATAAGAGAAGATTTTTTACTAAATCTCAATTAATAAATATAAATTGTGTCTCTAGACAGATACAGTGGTCAAATCTAGAATTGTTAAATACATATGATTTAAATAATTTCTTCATAAAAGATTATTTAAATAGTATGTAATGGAGTATTTAAATCATATGAAATAACATATCATTTTGTACAATAGATGTTTCACCTCATTTTGTTTATAGATACAACTTTTAAAAAGTGATTCCTAGTTTAACAGTTCTAGTTCTAGGTTCTTCAATAAAATTTATTGCAGTGATAAAATGTCCTATATTTGAACTCCAGAACTGCGCTGATCACTAGCCACAGATGTCTACCAAGCATTTGAAATATGGTTAGTGAAACTGAGAAAATGAATTTTTTATTTATTGTAGTTAAGTGAAAGTTAAATACTCAGATATTGCTAAGGGCTGCCATGTGGACACTCTAGATCTAAAGTGCACATTTTTCAAAGAGTAACGCTTTGTAGATCAAAGCCTCATTTTATAAAAATACCCTGACTTAATGACTTCATCAATCTGAACTTTTACAATTAGTTCTTTAAATAATGTATGTGTGTATGGGTGTGTGTATATATAATATTTATTAAACACAATGCATTTGATATTTTCCTGTTGTAAAATTAAAATAATGTAAAGTCACAAGTAATAGCAATTATTTTGGCTGAATATATTGTCTTTAGAAAGTAGGAGTGTAGAAACCATACTCATAGTGTCATAAGTGATAAAGGTCTTTTCCCACTACTCAAATTTTTCTCTAATCTCTCTTTTTACCTTGTATAAATTGTCATCATTCCAATCTCTTACAACAAATATTGTCCTCAATCCTCTGGGTAAACCAAGAAATGTCACTGTAAATGAAGAAAAAATAAAATAACATATTTTTAGTTTTTAATATTTTAACCTAAAACATTTTTTTAACATTTATACAGTTACTTTTCAGATATTTACACTAACCTGAAATATAGTGTCAATATTGATGCACACAGTCAGGGAATTTCTTGCTATTACATATTATGGAAATATTGACCTAAATTATTATATCAACATCAAGGAGTTTTACAGGTGATTTTCTTTCTTCTAATGAATTTAACTCACAAATTTCAATAAATGTATTTTTAAAATTAAAGATAATTAACTTTATGCATGCCTATTTAGTGATATAAAAATAATTAAATTTGGGAGTCCAATAATGAATTTAAATATATTTTTTCTGGATGTTCTTTGTTAGGTTAACATTCATTTTTGTTTGTTTTCTTTAATTTCACATCAATGGGTAAAAAATGACAGGGGAAAAATGCATTATAAAATATTCACATGTTAAAAACCGAAAGTTTATTAAGTTATTATCTACCAATACTTACAGTGACATATTTAGATTTTTCTCGGGCATGGCAAACTTATTCTTTAGAATAACTTTCTACAGCATTTAAAAGTTTAATATGTAATGATGCAATTATTCTGGAGTGCCAGACAAAATTAAATGGCATATTGTATTTCCAAAATGTAATAATTTGGTTATTCATCTTAATTTATATTATGTGTATTTAGATTTCTTTGCAGTTAATGGTACAATGAGTATTTTTCATTAAATTCTTTACTGTTTTTCTCATTATAAATCAGCATTTTAGCAATCATATGGAGAGTTGTAAATATCATGTGTAAAATCCCTTTTTATTGAGTTTGGCTGCATTCTTTCCACAAATGAGAAATTTTAGTTGGATAAATTGGTTTAAATGTATATAACAAGGCACCTACTTACTAAGTTTTGGATTTGAACTACCATGTCATAAACAGTGTACTAGAAATGTAAAATATTAAGGCTGTGGAACTGATTTAATGTTTGCTTCAAAATAAGTAATTCACCTCAACACTTAAAGATCATCTATTTCGTAAATATTTCTTTTTCAAAAACTTATACTGGCTAATACTAGAAAAAAAATTCTATAATGAGCAATTTCTAAGTCCAACCAGTCAGGAAGTATTAATTTATCCACACTGTTGTAAGCGTTGTGGAGAATTCATCAAAAAATAAGATGTCCTCAGAGTCTAAAATCATACAGGGCTCATTTGTAAAATGTCTCTTAAATTCTGACAAGCACTTTTAAGCAGTACATGAGTGTCTGAGAATAAAAAGCACTGAGTTCATTTATAAAAAGTTCATTTTATTCCCACAAGCACCTTTGAGTAAAGGTTGTATGTCAGAAATTATTAATAAAAAATTAATGTGATTAATTTCTAGCAAACAAGACTTGGTTAAAAAGCACGCTAATTATCTGTAGTTCTCAAATGAACGGCCACTTCAATGGAGGAAAAAAAATAAATCAAGAAAATATATTATACTATCAAAGTCACTCATTAAAGATATTACCATAATGATTTTTTGTTCAACAACTTCTTTCTTACTGAATAGCCATTATGAGTAGATAAATATAAAAGCTATTCTTATGTCTTTAATGTATATATGATAAACTACTCATTTTTATCACTCAATTGACATTTATTGATTAAATGTTTACTATATTTAATAATTTGCTGACAACAAATAAAAGAATACCAAAGTACATACATATCATTCAAAACTCTGAAAGCATATTACCTACCTTGACATTTTTAATAATATTTTGAAGTAAACAGGTCAATTCCAAGTTTGGGGCTTTTTCACTCCCAAGTCAGGAATGTTTGAGACAAAAAGAAAATCTAGAAACTGCACTACACTGTTCTTGATACTGAGGCACCTAGCTGGTCTTCCTTCTTCTCTCCAACTTTCAGAGTCTTCTTATGTTTCTGTTATATATGATGATTTCCATAGTATTTATTGGAAGAAATAGTCAAAAATATTTCTATACCACCTTCCCAAAAACAAAAGGTGAGGGTATACAAACATTTTAAAGTTTGGATTTTGCTATGTACTGGTGAAGATTATGCCTTGAGATCAGGTAATATATGTGAAGATACTAATAAGAATCAAGGATCAGAGTAGTTCAATTTGATTGTCTTTAAGAAAAATAAAAGTCACAAACTAACAATAACATTAAAAAAGTTTATGTTTCTTGTATTTTTCTAAGATGTAAAAGTACTAGGAGGAGAAAGGCATTGCAGTAGAGAAGGAACTACACTATAGTTTTTAAATGTTAAGATAGTGGAATTAGAGCTATTTTGAAAGCTCACTTGACTTGTTGGGCAATCTGTGCTATCTTGAATATGTTCTTTAATATTTCCACATTTTACTTTATCATAAGATAGTTTTAAATATTGTTTAAAAGAGTGCTTTGAAGAGACAATGTAATTTGCTGAATATATGCATTAACAGGCAGAATAGAATTTGAATGGTAATTCTAAAAAATATAGATGGAGACTACATCATTTTCAGAGAATTTAGAGGGTCTGAAAAAAGGGTCGAGATGAATTGGAAGTATAAGCAAGGAAGAAATCCAAGCAGACATATCCCATGTGCAACAAATAATAGAAAGAATCAAATTGAAGTGACTGAGCAGGGAAATGAATGGAAACTATGCAGTAGGAAAGAAATTCTTAGGAAAAAAAAAAA
>NW_016107713.1:1498680-1499895 GCF_001604975.1 Cebus imitator
CATGCCCAGCTGATTTTTTGTATTTTTAGTAGAGACGGGGTGTCACCATGTTGACCAGGATGGTCTCGATCTCTTGACCTCGTGATCCACCCACCTCGGCCTCCCAAAGTGTGGAATTTTTAATAATTCTAAATGAAAATTTTTTTTCCCTTGGAAAATTTTAAACTAGGAATAATATATCTTTCTGAATTAGCTTTAGAAGCCTATTTAAGAACTTTGGATAAGTAGTGAATATGCTGTTTGCTACAACTTTTATTCTTTCTGTATACTCTACAACTACTTAAAAATTATCCATTTTGTGTGATAATCAAAAAAGTTCTATGTATGCACAGTTTAGTGTTTAATTTTCTTTCTTCTTTGATAGTAGAAATTTTTTTGCATGTTCTACCAACTACCTTCTTAAACCAAGGAGCCAAAGCTGTCTCTATGTCAACAGAATAAGTTTTCTTGGACTAAACTATTTTTTGAAAACTTAAATCCATACTATAAAGAAGAAAAAAATTTTCTTATAGTAGAGAACAAAATCCTGTTGATATACAATTTTGTAGTAGTGACTTGAGGTCAAACAACTTTTGAAGATACTAAAGAATTTGAATGTTACAGCCAAAGGTAGAAGACACACAATTTTAAGGAAAATAACTGTGCCCAGTTTAAAATAAAGTCATCAAGATAAAATCCACATTTGTTGTTGATATTTAACAAATTACACAACTCTCTGCGCCTAAATTTATTTCATTTCACTTGAAGTTGCTCTGAATATTAAATGTTTTCTGTTCTTTAAAAGTGCTTAGTGTAATAACCGGTAGGTCCTTTTTCCTAAATTACTGTCTTGTTTACACTTACCTATAGTCAGCATATGGTACTTCTCCATTCTTTATCTTAAAAAGGGTTCTTTTCATCCCACTTGTTCCCTCTGTAGGACTCTGATGACAACATCAGTTAGGATTAAGCTGCATTCTGCCCATAATTATCTGGTTAAATGAATCAAGTTGAAACAACAGAAAATGTAAAATTATGATAGATAGTTCCTTATCTTAACAGGTCAAAAGGTATATTGCCCAGCACTTTGGGAGGCCGAGACGGGTGGATCACAAGGTAAAGAGATCAAGACCATCCTGGTCAACATGGTGAAACCCCGTCTCTACTAAAAATACAAAAATTAGCTGGGCATGGTGGCGCATGCCTGTAATCCCAGCTACTCAGGAGGCTGAGGCA
>NW_016107713.1:1499940-1512874 GCF_001604975.1 Cebus imitator
AAAAAAAAAAAAAAAAAAAAAAAAAAAAAAAAAAAAAAAAAAAAAAAAAAAAAAAAAAAAAGGTATATTGTAGGATTTTCAATAGCTTTACGTTAAAATTCTGAAAGATATGTTTTAGTGGCTTTTACATTTTGTCAGATAAGGGTCAAAAGAAGAGACCTTACATGTACTTACCAGGAGCACTTATCCTTTTGACTTTAAATTTTTAGGAAAAACTTTTTCCTGAAGTGACCAAATACAATTACTTTGGATTTATCCTTTAATTCCTTGCTCACATGCGCTGAGTAGTTTTCTGCACAATTAGCTTGCTTTCCATTTTACCTTACATAGTAGAAACCCACATCAACAAATCTTTCAAAATCATATACCTACGTACACACATACATATGTGAGTGTATTTATAAACAGATATATAATTATTGCTCTATTGTTTATGTGTATACATTTACCATTATTAACATATTCTTTGAACAAGCATTTATTGAGAGCCTAGCAGGTGCCAGGCTGGCTACAATGTAGTTGTTAGGGACACAGGGCTAAAACAGAGTCTCTGTTCTCAGTTTCACAGGCAAAGGCAACAGGACAGTCATTTCAAAGCTACAAATGCATAGCTTTGGAGAAGTACATCTAAGGCATGGGTAGCACATGTCAAAATTTGTTTAAGTCACTAAAGAGATAAGCAGCAGGATGGTAAATCTGACTTAAAAGAGAAGGTATGAGGCTAAAGTATATTTGGCCAATAAAGAAAAGAATGTTAAAATTAGGTTGTAGAATTGTAAAATATAGATCCATAATTGATATTAAAGCTGTATTTATATGGAGTTATCTTTTCTAACAAATAGAAATCATAAGCATTTCTATCAGACAAGAATTATGTAAATCATCAATATTCCTCAGGATAGCACCTGACATTCCAGATGCTGGACCATAATGAGGAACAAAGAGACAGTCAAACAATAGGGAAACCCTTTTGGCTCCTTCTGAAGATAATTTCAGGCACACCTTTTGAACAATGCTCTAAGAAAACATTGACAATCTACATGATGGTCATTTGCCATATTTTCAAATTCTGGATCAATGTTGTGCACATTTGTTTAAGGAAGATGAGTAACCAGAAATTGTAAACAATATCATGAAATGACTTGAGATTCGGGAAATACTTGCCTGAGGTATTCTTTATAAATGTTTTAAGTAAAAGAATGAGCTGAATAAAATAATTTCCAAATACATTCGTCATGCAACCAATTTCTTAAAATTGCCATATTCAATGCTCTAAGGATTGTTATTTTGACCTAACCTGTTGTGTTGAATGCTTATGAAAATTTTACTGACTATCCCGGTGGCCCTCAGTAATTAACTTTTATTTTCTTCATAGTCCATCAATTTAATCTTTCTAAATCTCATTTGGTAGGTGCCAGATACAGCTGCTGTCTTCCGAAGTCTCCAAATCTTGATGTGGCTGTACGTTCTTTATCTTCTCCATGTGTATAAGGAGATTTGCAGCTTCCATGGTTATTATCTCAGCCCACCCTGTGCAACGCAGAACCAAGTAGGACTCTCTAGAGTAAAACCCTCTGCTGGGCCATCTGTTCATATAGGACTGTTTAAGATATAATTTGCATTTACTATATCCCATAGGAAACCATAGTAATGTTCCCTCTTGGGCAAATCTATCACATAGATATTGCCACTGAATTTTTAAAGCCAACTTTAAAAAAACAAATGATAATATAACACCCATTAATTCAATTGGGAATATAATGCAGCTCCCTAATCCCACACAAACATGTCATCTCCAAGAGCAGATGTTAATACAAAAATAAAAATCAGAATATAAAAATCACAAATCAACACTTGTATTACTGAACAAACATCTCCACATTAAACCACATCAATACTATTTTATACTTGTGGGGCTCTTTGTAGGCAAAAATTGAAGAAAGAAGGTTTATATAGCTCAGGTATTAACTTGCCTTTTCAATCTTAGCCTTTATGCTGGGTTAGAACTTTACAAAATATGTTGGTAAAAAATAACTCACATGTGGTTTCAGATTTTATGAAGGATTTAGCACTAAACCTGATCATTAAGTAAAATATTTAAAATCTTTCAACATTTTAAACAGAAAATTCATGCTATTATTTCATTTGTCACTTTTTCTTGAGAACTCTTAAATCAAGAATTCCATGTTAATGCTCCATGGTTTCAACATAAACCAAGCTGGTATTTTACTCTGCGTAAAGTATCCCTGATCTACTCAAAATGATGTGCACTAAACCTCCCATAAAGAGTTTTTAGTCATACTTTAATACATTGGAGGGGAAAAACACAGCTATTATCTGGTGGCTCATTTTAAAACAGCAGGGGCGGAATAACACAGGGACCTTGTTGGAATCTTGTTGTTGTTGTTGTTGTTGTTGCAATTGAGCTGATTGTTTAACAACAATCCAAATGTAGATTTACTTTTGGAATATCTTTCAATGACAATTAAATACCCACATTCTTTAACCTTCTCTTACACATTTTTATTTATCCTGTAGTCCTTAAACAGGCTCGTTGCCTATTGGGTATCACTATTATCATCATGAAAATAAAGTTATTATTATTGGAATAATAATACACATTTGTTTTGAAAACGAACACAGAAAATTCAATGTATGAAAAGAAAAAAATAGCTAAAATAATTGCTTTACTTCTACTATTAAGAAATATGCATCATTATTAAACTTAGGTGAGTATCATTTCTTCTTTTATTTTCATGTGGAAAGATTAGGAGGGCCAGATAGATCAAAATACTACTATAAAAACTTCATTGTATAGTATTGAGGGGCTGTGTTAAGGAAAACTGAGTCCACAAGGGGCGTGGTTTCAAAGGCAGGAATTTTCCAGTGCCATGCTTTGGGAATGTAAAGTTCTATGTCTGACTTTTCTGCACCTGGCCTAAGTAGAAATTCCAGGTGTGCTTCTTTGTTCAAAAAGTCAACAAAATGTTCTGGGAGGAAGGGCTTCTGTTGTGGACCTAATAGCCAATCCAGTATCAAAGTCAAAGATCAATCCCTCCAGAAGTTTGAAAGAACACCTCTCATTGGACAAGAACATGAATGGGGTGGAAATAACTCTAAGGTTAAAAACCCACTGCTCCTTACCTATCCAGATATCCCCTCCGCATTCCTCTCCCATGGCAGCGTGGGAGCTCTCTCTCTCCTTCTCTCTTTCCCTTCTTTCGCCTAATAAATCACTCTCTGCTAAACTCTTTGGGTTCATGATATTTATTTGAACAGTAAGCTCACCATGCCTCCAGGGATCCTTCCCCTATTCCTGGGGCAAGAGAGGCCAAGGACCTGGGCACCTCCAATCTGGGAAACTGAAAGCATCTTCCCCATGCTGCTGCTCCCTCTCACACATTACGTCTTTGACAAGACAGCCAGGAGCAAATGTCAGAGCAGTGAGTGTTTCAGACCCCTTTCGCTTGCAAAAATCTGTCCTATTTGCTTCTTTTAAATCCACTAAGGAGAAAGCAGCCAGCAGGCATAGCTGCACTGAGCCGGCGTAGTTGCCTAGGCAGGCCCGGCACAGCCTTTCAAAAGTTCAGCAGCCAGACTTAAAGACATGGTGCCAGGCTTTCTCCACACCAGTTTCCTTTTCTTGCTGCTCTCTGTTTCTTGGGGCCAAGTCAAGGACCAAGTGGTGGCACAGGGAGGGACTCGACATACGCCCATGGCCCTGGTGGCTGCCATGGTGGACAGTGGCACCACGGGGGGTGTGGCATTGGCAGCTCTGACCCCAGGCTGGGCAGAGGTAGCCCAGAGACCCATGCCCACAATACCGTCAGGCTTATGCCTATGGGGACCTCCTGCAGCATAAGTGTCAGGGTCATTTCCCTTAGTCTACAGTGCTAGATTATGTCCTAATGGAGCTAGAGTCTATCAGTAGGTACTGGAGGCTATAAGACATTGTGTTTTGTTATCACCCACAGTTTCCCAATCCAACTGAATTGTGCCAGAAACTAATGATGTACAATTTGTCTTGCCTATGATTGGCTCTCCATATGGCAGAACCTGGGTCTGAGGCTCAGATAGTTACTTACAAGCCCCATAACCCTAGGACATGTTCCTATAATGAAAGATGGGGTGGAGGAGGAGGCCCAGGTCATGAGAGCATTGCTCCAGCCTCTGCCAAACCCCATCAATTACCTTCCTTAAGGTTGTGCTTAGAAGTCCCTACCAAGGAGTATATCCTCCTGGGGTAGTTTTATGATCAGGTCTATGTTAATTGAACTCTTGCTGGGGCATATTGGCACCCGTCACCCAAGACTCACTGGCCTACTTCTTCAAGGTTGCTCCAGTACAGGGCCACTAATCCCAGCAGTCCCCATGTCCTTATGGTGGCCAATGAGGACATTTAGACAGTGAGAGTATGCCCATAATGCTGGTAAGTGTGATTAAACCTGGCACATGGGAGAGCCCAGAAGATGATCACGCATCTAGGGTGCAAGGAAACTGCAAAGTACTATAACTGGGGGATGCCCCAGGGCTAGCAGTTGCAAGGACTAACTAGAAAGGTGGACATTCCTGTGTTCAATTTCAGATGGGTCCTACTATTCCCAAGGCAAAATCGTCCTTAAATTGTATCCCGGATAATTGGGACCAATTTGACACACAATCTTTAAAGAAGAAGTGGCTCATTTTTCTCCGCCAAACAGTGTGGCCAGAATACCCTCTCCCAAGTGGAGAACCCTGGCCTCCTAAGGGAAGTATAAATTTTAACACCATTCTACAATTAGATCCGTTCTGTAAGAGCAAATGTAAATGGATTCAGTTCCCTTAAGTGCAACTTTTCCTTTCTCTAAGGAATAATCCTCAGCTATATAAGGCCTGTACCCTATGCCCTACTGGCCCCTCCTCAGGACTACCCCCACATTTAGAACTCCCTGTGGCTCCTCCTTCCACTGATGCTGACCAGGTCTCCTCATCTCCTATAACCCATGAGGAATCAGGGAAGGCCAAAGTGGCCAAGCTACCTTAAGCTACTAGGGTGCCCTAACTCCGCCCCCTACAGGCAGTTGAAGGGAAATTTTGCCTAACCAAAGTATATACATGCTTTCATTTTCTGACTTAAAGCAAATCAAGGAGGACTTAGGAAAATTTTCAGATGAGCTGGACAAGTACATAGACGTTCTGCAGGGCCTGGGTCAGTCCTTTGAATTAGATCTGAAAGATACCATGTTATTGCTTAGTCAGACTCTAACCAGCAATGAGAGAGAGGCTGCTCCAGCAGCAGCTCACAAGTTTGGGGACATCTGGTACCTTAGCCAAGTGCATGACCAAATGATGCCAGAGAAAAAGGATGGATTCCCTACAGCAGACAAGTAGTCCCTAACATGGACCCTCACTGAGACCCTGACTCAGAACAGGGGAACTGGAGCTGTAGGCATCTATTAACCTGCATACTTGAGGGATTAAGGTAAACTAAGAAAAAGCCCATGAACTATGCAATGTAATCCACCATAACTCAGGGAATGGAAGAAAACCCAATAGCCTTCCTTGAGCAGTTATGAAAGGGCTTAAGAAAGTATACTCCCCTGTCACTAAACTCCATCGAGGGTTAGTTAATATTAAAAGACACATTTATTATTCAATCAGCATCAGACATTAGGAGGAAGCTCCAGAAGCCGTCCCTGGGGCTAGAACAGAGTCTAGATCATTACTGAATCTAGCAACCTCCGTGTTCTATAATAAAGAACAGGAAGAACAGGCTGAAGGGAATAGGCAAGACCAGAGAAAAGCCACAGCCCTAGTCACGGCCTCAGGCAAGCAGACCCAAGGGGCTGGGAAGACAGAAAGTCTCGGGTTAGCCACCAGTCTGGCAGAGCTTGCTATCAAGCCTACTGGGACACTTTAAGAGAGATTGTCCCCAGAGGAATGGACCACCTCCTCATCCTTGCCCACTGTGCCATGGGTATCACTGGGAGGCATACAGTTCCAGGGGGTGAAGGTTCCCAGGGCCTGAGATGGCTAACCATCACCCTCACCGAGCCCCAGGTAAAGCTAACCATAGAGGGCCAGGAAGTCAATGTCCTGGACACTGGCGCGGCCTTCTCAGCTTTGCTCTCCTGTCCTGGAGGGTTGTCCTCCAAGCCTGTAACTGTCCAAGGAGTCTTAGGACAAGCAGTCTCCTGATATTTTTCCCAGCCCCTAAGCTGTAACTGGGGAGATACACTCTTCTCTCATGCCTTCCTCATCATGCCAGAAAGTCCTACTTCCTGACTACAGCAGGACCTGTTAGCCAGAGCAGGAGCCATTATTTATGTGAATATCATCAGGAAGGAAAACCCTCTCTGTCGCCCATTATTTAGAGAAGAAATTAATCCCAAGGTTGGGGCAGTGGATGGACAACTTGGATGGGCAAAGAATGCCTGCCCAATTCGAATAAGGCTAAAGGATCCAACTTCTTTTCCTTACCAAAGACAGTTCCCCCTAAGAACAGAAGCCAAAAAGGGGCTACAGGATATTGCAAGGAACTTAAAAGCTCAGGGTCTAGTAAAGTCCTGTAACAGCCCTTGTAATACTCCAATTTTAGGAGTACAAAAACCTAACGGACAATGGAGGCAGGTGCAAGATCTCAGGCTTATTAATGAAGCTGTGACCCCTTATACCCAGCTGCACCCAACCCATACATCTTGCTCTCTCAAATACCAGGAAAGGCACAGCGGTTTACAGTTCTGGGCCTTAATTATGCCTTTTTCTGTGTTCCATTATATCCTGACTCCCAGTTTTTGTTTGCCTTAGAGACCCTTTAAACCAAAATTCTCAGCTCATGTGGACAGTGTTACCCCAAGGCTTTTGAAACAGCCTCCAGCTGTTTGGCCAGGCTCTAACTCAGGACCTTAGTCATTTTTTCACATCCGGGTACCCTGGTTCCTCAATATGTGGATGACTTACTTTTAACTGCTAACTCAGAAACCCAGCATCAGCAGGCCACACAGGACCTCCTACACTTTCTAGCCACCTGTGAATATGAGGTTTCCAATTGAAAAGCCCAACTTTGTAGGCAAGAGGTAAAATACCTAGAGCTTGTCTTGTCTAAGGGGACTCAGGCCCTTGATGGAGAACATCTCTAACACATTCTGGCCTTCCCCCACCCAAAGACCTTAAAATGGTTGTGGGAATTCTTAGAAATGACTGGTTTCTGCCAATTGTGAATTCCCAGATATGGTGAAATAGCCAAACGCCTATACACTCTGATTAAGGAGACTCAAAAGGTGAACACCCACTTAATGGGACCCTATAGCTGAGGCAGACTTTCAGACCCTGAAGCAGGCACTACTGCAAGCTCCAGCTCTAAGCCTTCCTACAGGGAATGACTTCTCCCTACATGTTGCAGAAAAGTCAGGATTGGCACTGGGGATTCTCACCCCTACTCGGGGTACCACGCCACAACTGGTGGCATACCTAAGCAAGGAAATTAATGCAGTAGCCAAAGTCTGGCCACACTGCTTGCAGGTTGTAGCCACGGTGGCTATACTGGTCTCAGAAGCTGTTAAAATAGTACAAGGGAAAGATCTATCTACTTCACATGATGTAGCTGGAATTCTGGCCTCTAAAGGAGACTTGTGGCTGTCTGACAACCACTTACTCAAATATCAGGCCTAATGCTCGAAGGGCCTGTACTTCAGCTGCGCACATGTGCAGCCCTCAATCCAGCTACCTTTCTTCCTGAGAAAGGGGCAGACAAAGAACATGACTGTCAGCAGGTTATAGCCCAGAACTATGCGGCTCAAGAGATCTCTTAGAAACTCCTCTAGCCAATCCTGACCTTGACCTAGACACTGATGGAAGTTCATTTATGGAAAATGGAGTTCAAAAGGTAGGATATGCAGTAGTCAGTGATCAAACAGTGCTTGAATGTAATTCCCTTCCTCCTGGAACTAGTGTCCAGCTGGCAGAACAAGTAGCCCTCACTTGAGCTCTAAAATGAGGAAAAGGAAAGAGAATAAACATATACACAGATTCCAAATATGCTTGCCTGGTTCTGCATGCCCAGGCTGTCATATGGAAGGAAAGAGGGTTCCTAATCTCAACAGGAACTCCCATTAAACGTCATAAGGAAATTTTAGGCTTCTTACAGGCTGCCCAAGATCCCAAAGAGGTAGAAGTTTTACACTTTTGGGGTCACCAGAAAGGAGATGAGAAGGGACCAGAGGGCAATTGTCAAGCTAGCCTAGAGGTAAAATGAGGAGTTAAACAAGAATTTATAGAAAAACCTTTAATATGGAAAAACTCTCTCAGGGAACTAGACATCAGTGTGCAATCTCCCAGGGACATAATCTTCTTTCAGGATGGCTAGCTACTGAACAGGGAAATGTATTAAAACCCTACATTAAACCGTCCATATGGGTATAAAGAATACACATCGGATGGTCAAATCTGTATTTAGAGAGAAAAGTCTCTTCAAGGCTGTCCAAGAAATAGTCAAATGATGTGAAATATGCCAGAAAAATAATCTCTGGCACAATGCAAAGCTCCTCCTGGGGAACAGCGAACTGGTCATTACCCAGGTGAGGACTGGCAAATGGACTTTACCCATATGCCTAAGTCTGGGGGATATCAATATCTGTTAGTATGTGTAAATACCTACATAAACTTGGTTGAGGCTTTCCTCTGTAGAACAGAAAAAACCCAAGAGGTAATACAAGCTCTGATTAATCCCTAGATTCAGACTCCACCTCTATCTTCAAAGTGATAATGGCCCTGCCTTCAAAGCTGCAGTGACCCAAGGAATTTCCAGGGCATTAAGAGTACAGTAGCATCTCCACTATGCTTGGAGGCCTCAGCCCTCAGGAAAAGTGGAAAAGATGAGTGAAACCCTTAAGAGACACCTAAAGAAATCAGCTCAGGAAACCCACCTCCTGTAGCCTTCTCAATAACCAATAGCACTCCTAAAGGCCCAAAACTCTCCTCAGAAAATAGAACTCAGCCCCAGATGCTTTATAGAAGGCCTTTTCTTACTAATAATCTTGTACTAGACAAGGAAACGGTAGATCTAATAAAAGATATAACCTCCTTGGCTAAGTACAAACAGTCTCTTAGGACCTTACCTGAAGGACACCCTAGGGAAAAAGGGAAAGATTTGTTCTTCCTTGGAGACTTGGTGCTTGGTAAGTGTCTCCCCTCAGACTCTCCCTCTCTATGCCCATCTTGGGAAGTGCCATTTTCAGTTATTCTGTCTATCCCAATGGCAGTTAAGGTGGTGGGAATTGACTCATGGATTCATCACACTTGGCTGAAGCCTTAGACACCTCCTGATAAAGTCACAGACCCTCCACTCCACAGCCTGAAGTTCCAGGAGATGACCCTTAGTACACCCATGAGCTGTTAGAGGATCTACATTTGCTCTTCTAACAAAATCCCAAGGAAAGTAACTACTCGTAAGCCTAACTTACATCCTGGCGTTAACAGGACTGTCACTCCTAACTTTATTTTTTGTGACCAGACTCTATACAATTGCCCCTACAGATTGGCCTAATAGCTCCCCTCTCCTCCTTCCTTGTGCCCCCCCCATGACAATTTACACCACCTCTCAGGTGCACAGCCTTCTTTTGCCAAGGCCACGCCATACTCAAACCCCAATTATTTCATGAGGTGGTGGAATTATAGGAGAACCTGGTACTGGCATTGGAAGAGTTATTACCTCTACTCAGTCTTACTATAAGCTATCTCTGGAATCAAATAATAACACAAAAAAAGGTTGCTTATTCTCTCTGCAAATGCAGCTCACTCTGCCAAAAGGAGATTAACTCTTTAGCTGCCGTAGCTCTTCAAAATAGAAGGACCCTGGATCTAACAGCAGAGAGAAAAGGAAATTGTCTCTTTCTAGAAAAAGAATGCTGTCACTTTATAAAATAATCAGGTATTATCTTAAACAAAGCTAAAGAATTCTGGGATTAAATCAAATACAGTGCTAAAGACTTCAAGAAACAGGATCATGGAGCTTGTTTAACAACTGGCTATCCTGGCTGTACCCTCTCTTAGGCCCATTTATAACCATTCTATTATTGCTGGCCTTCGGGCTTGTCATCCTTAACCTTCTTATCTAATTCATTTCTTCTAGCATTAAGGCCATGAGGCTACAAATGGTCATACAAATGGAACCCCAGATGTCCTTGGCTCATGAGTTCCATTGTGAACTTCTGGATCAACCTGCACCCCTGGAAGTCTCCCGTCTGGACGAAACCTCAACTGCAGGGCCTCTTCTCTGCCCCAATTCAGCAGGAAGTAGCTAAAGAGCAACACCCGTGTCCCAACAGCAGTTGGACTTTCCTGTTCAGAGTGGGGACGGAGGGACTGTGTTAAGGAAAACCAAGCCCACAAGGGGTGTGGCTTCAAAGGCAGGAAATTTCCAGTGCCATGCTTCCATCCATGTCCCTATCCTGGAGGTAAAGTTCTTTGTCTGACTTTTCTGTAGGCGGGCTAGGTAGAAATTCCAGGTGTGCTGCTTTGTTCAAAAGACTAACAAAAAGCTCTCGGAGGAAGGGCTTCTGTTGTGGACCTAACAGCCAATCCAGTATGGAAGTCAAAGATCAATCCCTCCAGCAGAAGTTTGAAAGAACACCTCTCATTGGACAAGAACATGAATGGGGTGGGAATAACTCCAAGGTTAAAAACCCACTGCTCCTTACCTATCCATATATCTCCTCCACATTCCCCTCCCATGGCAGTGTGGGGGCTCTCCTCTCATTTTCTCTCTGTGCCTAATAAATTGCTCTCTGCTAAACTATTTGGGTCCATGATATTTATTTGAATGGTAAGCTCACAGTGCCTCCAGGGCCCCTTCCCTGATTCCTGAGGCAAGAGAGGCCAAGGACCTGGGCACATGGGATCCGGGAAATTGAAAGCATCTTTGGGACTCCTCTGCTTCCTCCCCCTGCCCCCTTTAGAGTATTATGTGGTAATCTGAATGTACGTTATTAAATGCTATTTCAATTAGGACAAGAAAAGCAAGTAAAACAGAAAGCAAAATATAGTTCAGATTCACAGAGCATAGTTTAGACAACAAATATATTCTGAAAGATTTCTATAACTATGAATTTAAAATGATATTAGGAAAAACTGTATGAAGTCACAATGTCTTGACTGTAGGTAATTTCATTTGCCTCTCTTGTGATGAAGTTTTTAGTGCTCACATATTCCTTCTTACTACTCAGCTTTTACTTTTGTTAGTTCTAGTATCACTGTTTCCCTCTCAAGTTTTAAATTATTTTTTTTCTCAGCAATAATTTGAACAATTTACATGAAATAAGGGCTTACACTCATTTTATCCTTGGCTTCTTTATTTTTAAGCCCTTTATTTTGATACGTATCCTCTCTTAAATTGGGAGATTCCTTAGTAAAGTTGCGTCTTTATTCCTTCCTTTTTGCCTCCCTGTTTTTCTTTCTTCCTTCTTTTTTCTCCTTTCTTCCTGCCTCCCTCTTGCTCTTTTTCTTTCTTCTTCTTTTTTTCTCCCTTCCTCTTTATTCTCTCTCCTTTCTTTGTTCCTTCTTCCTTCCTTGCCTCCCTTCCTCCTCCTCTCCTTTTCTTCTCTCCTTCCTTCCTTTTTTTTTTTTTCAAGAAGAACAAATACATGTACTTACTGACTCCTTTCATCTTTTAAATATATCTATCTCTTTAAGCACAAAATATTGCTTGGGTTTAATATTATTAGGTCACTTTGTCTTCATAACTCTGTAAATGCTACTCTAGTGTTTTCTAAGATTGTTTCTATGGAGACATTTGATGCTAGATTTATGTTTTTACTTTTTAAGTTATTTTGCATTTTTCCCAGGGTTCCAACCTCCTTTCTTCATTTTTGGGGATCAATAAGTTAACCATAAGTTTAGTTCTGTACTAAATTTTCCTGTAATTTCTATATTTTAAAATCAGCAGCTTGAAGTTTTTCTTTACTTCAAAGAAAATTATCCATTTCACTTATTGAGTTTACAAATTTAGGACAACTTACTATTCTTATGTTTCATTGTTTTAGCCTATCCCTCTATAAATCAGCTTCTCTCCCTTTTAAATATTTTTTTCTTCTTTCACTTGCATCATTGCCAGTTCATACTCATCTACCTTGCTGTAAAGTAACAGTAAATTTTCTACTGCTGTATTCGCCTTTATATTAACTGAATGCTTTTAAAAATAATTAAGGATGTTCATACCATAGAATATTATTCAGAAATGACAGCTAACAAACGACAGCTACCAAAGCAATATGAATAAATATCACAAACACTTAGTGGAAAAAAGGCAGACAAAGTAAAATAATATTCTATGATTTCAGATATAGGATTTTAAAACATAGGCTAAAAATTATCCTTAGATATAAAAGTAATTGTTATTTTGGGTAGGAGGCAAAAGGTGATGTTTTCGGAGGGAATGAGGAGAGTTCATAGAAGCTGGCAAGATTCTATCATTTGACCTGGATTATGGTTGTAGCATAAATATTGATGCTATAATAGATAATTATGCCATAATTAATATTTTTCTCAATGAGTAACATATTTTTAGTCTTTTTAACATATGTGACATTGTTAAAACCTTGATAGCATCTAAGATAGAAAACAAAATAGTCTGAATGATCAAAATTTATAATTTATGTTATTAAAAATTTATTCCACATTAAGATTATGAAAATTTATAAATCAGTATATGCTAATTATAAAAAGCAATGTATTCTTTGAGATACTTTAGTAATCAAATTTTTCCCCCTTAAAAACTTTTTCACTAAAACCTCACAGAGGTGAATTTTCAGCTGAAAAATAAAAAGTGGTTTTAAATTTAAAAGATTGTTTTTACTTGTCTTTGTTCTTCATATAACAATTACCTAGATCATCCGTCATAAGTCATATGATCTCAGGTTTTTTTCCATAGATACTCATCTAATTGAATTTGTTTTTTTTT
>NW_016107713.1:1515368-1517338 GCF_001604975.1 Cebus imitator
AACTTCAGACCTTGTTATGGGTCTGTTCAGGGTTTCGGCTTCTTCCTGGTTTAGGCTTGGCAGGAGGCAAGTGTCCAGGAATTTATCCATTTCTTCCAGGTTTATTAGTTTGTATGCATAGAATTTGTTAATATTCTCTTATCCAACCGTTTTTAAGGATTACCCAAAACTTTAACATTAATTATATATATATTCCTTTACCTGACAGGTTAGGTAATGTATAATGAGGCCTATCCCACCTTACCAACTCACGTCATACTACTTAGTTCATCCTCTTCAGTAAGTGGTCTTCAGCCTTGCCCTAGAATCACTGCTATCATTATGATCATTATAATTATCACTCCTCTAAGAGCTTAACACATAATTTATAACCTAATAACTCTGTGCAAAAAGGTATTATCACTACCTTTATTTTACAGTTAAGTAAACTAGAATACAGTTTATATAATTTGCCCAAGCTCATATATGTGGTAGGTAGCTGTTTTACAATAAGAAGCCATGTGCAATAAGATATTTACAAAAATACTTATGCTTGAATTTAACAGAAAAGATAAAAGAAAGTAAAAGAAAACATTTCTTATATTAAATAATACCTATCAACCTTGTATAAAGACCAATTTAATGTACATTTTTGTTTACTATCTTCCTTTTAATAGAAATGTTAAAATCTTAGCCATATAACAGTACAAAGGACCATCATAATACCATTACATCTTATACTCACATACTGATACACTGTCACCTAAGTAAAGGAAAATACAAGCTTAAGTCATGTGTGCAATTGTATATGCTTTGTCTCATTTTCAGAGATCATTGAAATCATATGATATATAATGTTTTTCTTCCTTTTGATACCAACATTTATTTTGGTATGTTTCAAAATCATGCGTACCATGCATACACTACAGAAGTAAAAAGTAAACATGCAATTTTCTCAGTTTATGATATTTTATTTTGTACAATTACTGAATCAGTTTTCTCTAGAAAAGTATAGAGACCACATAATGCAAAACTCAGCCCAGTGGATCTCTTCCCTCATCAAGACTTCCCAGGGGGAAAAAAAAAGCAGGCCATATAACACATATGTACACAGTCCTGAGCTGACTTTCTTACAGACATACCATTTAAACAGACTTTAGATCTGTGAGAATTGAATACAAACAATAAATCTAATGAGGCTGCAGGAGACTCTGAGCGAAAAGATAGGGCTGAGAACTTGTTAGATTCCTTCTGAAGACCTCTCTCTCTCTCACACTGCTTAACCCATTTGGTTGTAGCAATAGGAGCCACATTTCCAGATGTGTTTGGGACAGTTACTAAGCAGTAAGAGCTGTGGTCCAGCTTAAACAGAGGTTTAAAACAGATTAATCAGGCAGGAGAAGTCATGTGTCTTGGCGTACATCTCAAAAGAAGAACTACTGAAAGCATTCTAAAACTTAGGGCTCATATCAGAGGACTTAGCTATCTGAGTCTAAGATCAGTATTAAAAATAACTTTAGAAATATGGATAAATGCATATTATTAAGTTCATCTAAATGTTTCCATTTTTTTCACTTTTGTTTCTTTTTTTACTACTTAATCTGTAACATGTTTTAGGCAATTATCAAAAAATCAGAAAGGCTATAAACAAATTGTTTTCTGCTGATGTAAATGATAATTTCCTAAAGATAAGAATTCTATGAGTTTCTATATTAAGATAGTCAACTATCTATTTTACTAGCATTTACTCAGGTCCAAATATTATACTAGGTAGTAGACTACAGGAATATCCCATCATATTTCTTTCAAGGAACTTTTTGCTTTGTCAGACAGACAGAAGAGAAAACCAGTGATGAGTGCATTGAAAATGTGTGCCCATCGACGATAGACTGGATAGGGAAAATGTGGCACATATACACCATGGAATATTATGCAGCCATCAAAAACGAGGAGTTTGGGTCCTTTGTAGGGACATGGATGAACCTGGAAAC
>NW_016107713.1:1517739-1532315 GCF_001604975.1 Cebus imitator
CCATCATTGATAATGCAATGATTGAGTGAGAGTAGTTTTTTCTTAGAGAGTTTTAACTCAAAATAGATGTTAGCAAAGTGGACCCAGGGAGGAGGTCCCATATGAAGTAAATTGATCTCTCTTCTATAATCAGCATTAATAACTGGATAAATATCACCTATCTAAAAGCTTTGAGATTCTTCTAGAAGCATGATTACTTACAACCATGAACATTCCCTAGATTCGTTTGTTTTGTGTTGCCATCACAAAAACCTGAGACTGGGTAATTTATAATGAACAGAAAATTTCTGGCTCACAATTCTGAGGTTGGAAAACCCAGGATCAACAGGCAAGCATCTGGAGATAGCCTTTCTGCTGCATTATATGATACTATGGCAGGTGGTGAGAGGATTACAGAGGCAAAAGGGGGCCAAATGGCCCTTTTATCACAGCATCAATATTACCTTAAAAGTTCCACTTCTTAGCCAGGCACAGTAGCTCACTCTGGTAATCCCAGCACTTTGGGAGGCCGAGGGAGGCGAATCACTATTTCAGGAGTTCGAGACCAGCCTGGCCAACATGGTGAAAACTTGTCTCTACTAAAAATACAAAATACCAAAAATACAAAAAAATTAGCTGGGAGTAGTGGTAGGCACCTGTAATCCTAGCTACTGGGGGTTATGAGGGTGAGGCTGGAGATTTGCTTGAACCCGGGAGGCGGAGGTTGCAGTGAGCAGAGATCGCACCACTGCACTCCAGCCTGAATGCCGCAGACTGAAACTCCGTCTAAAAAAAAAAAAAAAGTTGTATTTGACTGTGTATGTGTGTGTTACAATGTCTGTCAGAGAGCTATGGGAACCTTTCATCAACTGATGGGGAGAAAAGTGTAACACTGAAGAACAGCTATTGTGAAGCTTTCAAGAGAGAGCAGCGATAATTTTGATAAGATTTGTTTGTGTTAGTGTACCCAACAGTAGACAGGGGTTACGATAGACAAATTTACTGTCCCCATCCCATCCTTTGCCTGGAAATTTCTTCATTTCCAATAGTATTTTATCCTCCAACTGAAATAATTCCACAAATGGAATCTGAAAGGGAAATAAAAGTCTACTGAAAGTAAATATTTCTTATACTTGCTATCTTTTCTGACAATTAAATATCTGGCACGGATATGCTAAGCCAAAAATATGGTTGATTTTCTAAACTGTATAATTCTTAGTAAATTATTATAAGCAGAATTATCAAATAAAAATTTAGCATATAAAGTTTTTTTTTAATTTAAGAGCTTTGAAGATGTATCAATATTAAATAAGTTTTAATTATTTTATAGTAAACATTTGGTAATATATTTTATATTTGTATTCCACATAAAATATTCTTGGAAAATATTTAAATAACCAATATTTAATAAATATCCTGAAATAAGCTAGGAAGAAATATTTTTAGAGAATCAGAAATTATGAATATAGGGAAACAGGAGAGAATATGACCACAAGTGATGCACACTTTTGGGTCACTATTAACCTCTTGACAAAAATGCACTGTATTCATGAAGGACAAAATTAAAAACTCCTATCCTTCATCTAGGAGAAATAGTATATTACTTCATATAATTTTTCAGTGGGTTGAAAATTCAGAGTTCTTCAGGCTACATACAGCTGAAGAGAAACTTTAATGATGAAAAGAAAATCTAATCTTTGATAAATTTAAAAATAGATAAACATCACTGGACTTCAAATTCACTTCCCGCTTCACAAAAGAAGTAGACTCCACACACTAGTGACTCTGCCAAGGTTTTAACATTCAGTAATATCCCAGCAGCGCACACTAAAGAAAATGGAAAGCAAATACCATGCCAAGATTAGACATTTGCAGTTCTGCCTGCTTTTCCAACTCTCATCACACTCAGACACCAGGGACTGAAACAACATCATTTTAAACTTAAAAGTAAAGTTTGTCATGTGAAAATTGCAGATGAAATAAATCCTAGATAAGCATGCCCTTTCCTCTCAGGGAAAAAAAAAAAAGTAAACTGGATTATAAGGATCAAATTACTCCACTGCGTTGAGACATGTTCAAATATTCAGTTATGCACTATGCATTTGCAATTTATGCATTCTTATTACACTTCTGGTTTTGTCATGTGCTAATGCTGGATAAACAGATTCTCTGCAAAATAAACTCGATTTAAGAGATGTTAAGGTTAAGATACATGCACAGGAAAGCCAGCAAATGCAAAACTAAAGCTGCCTAAAGGTGTTTTAGACTGCCCTGCTGGGGAAGAACACACATTCCCAAACGCAGGAAAAGGGATCAAAATTAAAGGTTAGCATGTCTAGAAAATTGTTTATATTTTATTCAACCTTGAACATCAAGCTGTCATTTGAATTTTTTGTGAAAAAATGTCACTTTTGAAAAGCAAAAAAATCAGCAGCAAAATACATAAAAATATATATTTTACTTATTTGTAAAAAATACTAAAAGCCACTGCATTTTTTGCCCCTTGACAGTGGTTTATGCTTCAAAAAAAATGACAAGTAGAAAGCAGTGGTAATTGCATTCTATTTTATGTTTATAATTCCCTAAAAATGATGAAAACATGACCCTTTTTTGGCTGCAATTTTATCGTTATGCTTCAAAGACCATACAATTCACCCATTTAAATGTACAACTCAATGTTTTTAGCATTAATCTAGTATTTGGTTTTAGAACTTCACAGAACTGTGCAGCCATCACCACAATCAGTTTTAAAATAATTTGTCATCCATAAACAAAACACTATGCCCCTTAACCATTATTCCCAAACCCCTATTGCCCCACCAGCCCTAGGCAACCATAATCTATTTTTTATCCTTATGGATAATATCTCTTTTCTGGAAATTTAATGTAAGTGAAATCATATACGTTCTTTTGTAACTGGCTTTTTTTTTTCTCCTAAACTATTTTCAATTTTTGTCCAAGTTTTAGCATATATCAATATTTTATTTTTTGGGCTGAATAGTATTCCAGTTTATAGACAGGCCACATTTTGTTTGTTTACTTTTCAGTCGATCAATACTTAGGTTGTTTCTACATTTAGGATATTGTGAATAATGTTGCTGTGACCATTATTGTGCAGATTTTTGTATGAGCGTATGTTTCCATTTCCCGTGGGTATATACCCAGGAGTGGAATCACTGGACCAAATGGTAGCCCTATGTTTAACTTTTTGAGAGACTATAAGAATATTTTACAACGTGGCTGAACCATTTCACATTCCCAACAGCAGTATGTAAAGATTCTAATCTTTCCACATCTTTATCAACACTTGGTACTATATTACTTTTTTATTATACTGATCTTAATGGGTTGAAGTAGCATATCATTATGGTTTTGATTTGTGTTTCCCTAATAACTAATATTGAGCATATCTGCATGTGTTTATGGACCATTTGTTTATTTTCTTTGGATAAATACCTCTGTAAACTCTCTGTCATTTTGTAATTGCGTTATCTGACTTTGTTATTTAGTTGTAAGTGTTCTTTATGTGCACTAAACATAAGTCCCTTGTAAGATATAATATTTGCAAATATTTTCACCAATTTTATGGATTATTATTTCACTGTCTGATTATATTATTTGAAGAGCAAACTTTCTTAATTTTGATGAAGTGAAATGTATCTACTTTGTATTTTGCTACATATGTTTTTGGTGTCCTAGCTAACAATTTATTATCAAATCAAAGGTAACAAATATACTCCTATGATTTCTTCTAAAAGTTCATAGTTTTAGCTTTTATGTCTAAGTGTTTCGTGCAGTTCATGTTCATTTTTGTGTATGACATGAGGTAGGCTTCCAACTTCACTGCTTGTACATGGATATCCAGCTGTCCCAGTACTATCTGTTGAAAATACTATTCTTTCTCCATGGAATAATCTTGGCACCCTTGCTAAGAATCAATTGATGATAGTCATGCAACTTTATTTTTGGATCTTTAATTATGTTCCATTAATCTGTGTGTCTATTCTTATGTCATTTTCACTCAGTCTTGGTTATTTTTGCTTTGTAGTGTGTTTTGAAATTGAGAAGTGTGAGTCCTCCAAATGTGCTCTTCTTTAAGATTACTTTTGATATTTGTGATCCTTTAAAGAATCATGTAGGTTCAAGTTGTCAGTTTCTTAAAAAAACAAAAAAAGCCAGTTCAGACTCTGGAAGGTATTGTGTTAAATCCATAGATAGATTTGGGAAATACTGCCACCATAACAACAAGAAGTCTCCAAATTTGTGAATATGGAGTACTTTCCATTCATTTTGTTTTCTAATTTCTTACAACAATGTTTCGTAACATTTAGTGAATAAGCCTTATGCTTCTTTTGTTGAATTCTCACCTATATACTTTGTTCTTTTGATGTTATTGCCAGTAAATTTACTTAATTTCATTTTTGAATTTTTCATTGCAAGTCTGTAGAAATGCAATTGATTTTTGTATATAACTGAAAGAGTTTAATAGTTCTAACAGATACTTTTAGTGGATCTCTTAAGCATATATAGAAGATTTCATCAGCTGCAAATAGAGACAGGTTTTACTTTTTTTCATCTAATCTTATAAAGTTACCTTTTTTACTTTTTCTTGAGTAACTGTCCAGGCCAAAAATTCCAGTGTCTTACAGTAAATTCGTTTATTGATTTAAGATTCTCTTTTTATTAAAATGTGGGAAGACTTACTTTCAATTTGTAAAAGTTTCTTTAACATTTCTCATAAGGCAGTTCTGCCAGCAACAAAATCAGATTTTGTTTATCTTGGTGTGTCTGTATTTTGCATGTTAGTTTTGCTAGATACATGATTTTTGATTGGCAGTTGTTTTCTTTGAGCACTTTAAGTAAGTTGTTTTATTGTTTCTGGTCTTCAATGCTCTGATGAGAAGTCAGCTGTTACTCTAGTGAGTGTTTCCTTTATTTGTGAGGAGTCTTTTCTCTTGTTGCTTATACAATTTATCCCTTGTCTTTGTCTTTTAATATATTACTTTGTCTAACAGTATTTTATTATGTCTTTGAATATATCTCTTTGCATTTATCCTACTTGAATTCTGTTGAGCTTTTTAGATGTGTAGATTAATGGTATTCATTAAATTTTCAGAAATGTTCAGCCATAATTTCTTGAAATTTTTTTTCTCTTTCTTCCTTTCCTCTTTTCTTACAATCTCATTATATGTATTTGATTTACTTAATGGTGCCCCACATTTCTCTAAAGCCATGTTCATTTTTATCATTTTTTTCGCTCTGTTCTTCAGATTATATAAATCTCTATTTGCCTCTGACTTAACAAATTCTTTCTTCTGACAATTCAACTCTATTGTTGAGTTTCTCTAGTAATTTATTCCTTTTGGCCATTTTATCTATGTGCCTTTTAACTGTAGAATTTCCATTTGGCCTTTTTGAAAATATATACTTTCTGTCTCTTTATTGGTATTATCTGTTTGATAAGATTTTGTCAGCATAACTTCCATTACTTCTTTGAATATGGCTTGCTTTAGTTCTTTGAACATATTTATAATTGCTTCTTTGACATCTTTGTTAAATGGGACATTTGGTTGCTCTAATAGGAAGCTTCTGTCGACTTATTCTTTTCTCATGTAAAAATTGTGTTTTATTGCATGCCTCATATATATTTGTTATTGAAACCTGAATAATTTAGCAAATATATTGCAACAAATCTGAGAACTAGTCTCTCTCTACCCAGGGTTTATTATTTTGATTTTCTTGTTAATTTTAGTGACTGCTTGGATTATTTTAGTAAAATCTGTTTCCTCAGACAGATTGTTTAGATTATTTTAGTAAAATCTGTTTTCCATCAGACGCATGGAGCCTCTGATGTTCCTCCTCAGGGGACACAGCCTTGTGCATGCACACAGTCACCTTGGGATAGCAATGGTTTTAGCAAGACAGCCTTTGACTATCTCTTTTCCTGATCACACCAGAAGAGAATTTCATTAATTGTTAGTTGACTGCTTTGGTTTCCACACTACATTTTTGACATTAGTGGTTCCACAGACTAATCCAATTAAAATTTGGCTTCTTTTCAATGATGGTTCATGGAGTCACGGATGGAGATTTGTTGTGATTCCCAGCAAAGTTCTACTCACTTTTTTTTTCCCTAGTTCTCTCTTGTAAAACAATTGGTACATATTTAACTCTTTTCTCCAATGAAGCTATCATTCTCTTTTTAATTTCTGTTTATTATAAATACCATTGTGTTTTTTAAAGTATCCTTGGGCTTAACATTCCCACACTTGGTTGCCAATAAAGTAATTTCTTTTTGGGAGAGATTTAAGCTCTTTGTTAGAACCGCCTCTCTCCCTGGACAAAATATCTGAGCCATGGTTCTGGAGGTGGGATCAAGGACAGTGCCATCCTTCTCTTGGAGTGCTACCTCTACTTTAGTAGCTGGGTACTTAGCAGAGAGACAGGTTGTTGCCTCAGGCCCTAGTTTTATTAGCTTTTTTTCTCAAGACTTAACCTCCACTTTAGGAACGAGACACTGAGGTTGAACAGGAATCCCATACTTTCAGCACACTACATCTTAGTTAAAGCGTTGATACCACAAGCAGGGCTGGAAAGAAGAAAAGAACCCTGCTGCTTGTCTTCAGTACTTAGTCACTTTAACAGGCAACTTGAAGTCAGGTCATAAAACGCTGATATCCCAACTTTCCAGAAACTGTAGCCCTTAACAGGAAGCTGGAGCTAGAGGAACTTGTGTTCCTGACTTTGCCTGATTGGGGTGGAGCTTCTATTATGCTAAACTGGAAGGGTAGAAGAGTGGAGAGGTTGTGGTTCAAATACCAGTGTTTTTAAGGAATCTTAATAGATTGTGTTGAACATTTCATTATTTACTATATACCCTTAGGGGCATTTCCAGAGACTCTAAATATTGTTATTTTTGTGGCTGTTGTTTGTAATTTTACCAGTTTTCCTGAGGAGCGTATCCAAAGGGCTCCTCACATTGCCATACTGAAAATTGAAACCTTGACCCTTTATTTTCAGAAATTCAAGATATTTCCAACATTAATATTGTAAGTTATTAGAGATGACCATTGACCTTCTCAAGGCTAAAAAAAGAAATAATAAATTCATAAAATCTTATTGATGATAACAGATGGGTATCATATCCAAAGTTATAAAGAAATGAAAAGGAAGGTTCTTTAGCTCTGGGACTGCTGGATCCCTTCAAGCAGTAATAGGAACAACTCTCATGACACTTTTCAAAGGCTAGCACATTGTTTTACATTAATCCTGAAAGTAATCTTTTGCGGTGGTTACTATAATTTTATTTTACAGATCAAGAAACTTGGGAGAGACTGACTGTGCTTATCTAGTGACTGTTCTTCCCAGAGGCTTTTATTTTATTTTATTTTATTTTTTTTATTCTCCTCTCCATTGTAGGGGCTGGCTTACAGGCTGCTTTTAACACACTCCACTGTCATCCGAATTCTGGATCGTCACAGGCAATGTGGCATTATTGGGAGTTGGGAGGATAGAAGAAAGAGATCAATCAGGTTATTTTTGCCTCTCCTTTTTTTGCATCTCCTTTCTCTCCTTCCCTTTCTACTACTAGCTATATCTGTTGTATGATTCCATTTGACGCTGAGTAGGATCACTTGATCTAGACCTTCCACTGCAGTATCACTGCTTCCTCCCTCTGCCGATCTGGTTCTGAATATCTATTGACTTTCTGCTGGCACTTATTTCTGGGGAAACTTACATTTCCCTGTTTCCCTCTATATCTCTCTGAACATCCATGTAGCCCAGTCTCTAAATCAAAAATGATCTTTTATTTTTTTGAGATGGAGTCTCACTCTGTCACCCAGGCTGGAGTGCAGTGGTGACATCCTGGTTCACTGCAACCTCCGCCTCCAGGATTCAACAGATTCTCCTGCTTCTGCCTCCCGTGTAGCTAGGACTAGGCTCATGCCACCACACCTGGCTAGTTTCATCATGTTAGTCAGGCTGGACTCCAACTCTTGACCTCAAGTGGTCTGCCCACCTCAGCCTCCCAAAGTGCTGGGATTACAGGCATGAGTCACTGTGCTTCACAAAGAAAAAAAAAAAAAACAAAACTTTTAAAATCCACAAGTAGCTTCTGTTGTGGGTTAAGTTCCTTGATTCATTTACATAGGTGTTAAGTGGCAAAAATAAAACCTAAACCCAAAATATACAAATGGAATACCAAAGCTGTTTCCACTTCTGTGCCAGAGTAGCCTTTCAGATTACTCAGTCCATTGCTGATTCTGGTTGGGAAAGGCAATATTCTGTTTAATGTAGAGAGACAAAGAAGTGTAACATTGTGAAGTGAAAATTCTTAAAATTCTGTATGCTACAAATGCAATGAACATTGCTCATTGTTCTGTGATTATTCTGAAGAAATGTCCACATCTTGTCATGTGTTTTGTTTATTGTTACTGACAATAAATGGCAAAAGAGAATGTATGTTCATTGATAGAATATTTTATTTAAAAATGTTAAATAAGTATTTGGCCACCTTGTCCTGACATAGCTTCCAGTTTTTGCCAATAATTTGGCAAATGAGTATTTTTTAAAAATTATGTATTATCACATTTTATACACAAATTATAGAACATAATACAAAAGAAAGAACTATTCAGGATCACTTAATGTGCTCTTTTAATCATAAAATATATTGTAATAAATATTATTTATTATAAAAGTGTAAAAAATATATTAGGCTGATTTCATCACATAAAATACATATTTTAATTTCTGCCATATTAACATAGGAGGACTCAATTTCTGAAATAATTTTTGGTAATAAATATATTTTATTCTTTGTCTTTTCTCATTAATAAAGATTTGATCACTGACAAGAAGCAATAAAAGCTTAGAGAAATATACATAAATTATACAAATACATATGCTTCTACCTGGTTTCTGAATACTATTTCATAAAAGAGAAAAAATTGTAATTCACATGACTATTTTAAGGTAATTTTATTAATTTTTCTTAAAAGGGGTATTAGTTTGATTCTAATAATATAATTACAAAGAAACAAATCCTCTACTTTGTCCATAATTCATCTCTTTCTTTTATCTAGCAGCATATAATTTATGCTATTTAAAATTCATTGTTTTTTCTTATTATTGTGCCTTCAACAAGCATATATTAAGTGCCTACACATGCACAAATCTAGTTACCTGAATTGCATTTAATTTTAAAAGGCAGTTAATGTTCTTTTCCAACTAACAAAACCAAATTAAAATGTATATTGACAAAATAGGCCAAAATTGAGAAATAGCTGATATAACATAACTCCCTACACAAAAATGCATACACGTGCACACACACACTTGTTCATACACTAGACATAGCATACATGATGAGAAAATTCTAGAAATTTTAACCAAATATGTATGCTAAGTATCCAGATTAAATAAGCAGTGATTTCTTATTATGGATTCCCCAACTTAAATAGTTACGATAAAGCCATCTGGGCATATCCACAGATGCACAACTTGGCTGCAAGCACAGCAGTTTATGGAAAGTCATATGCTAAGTTGGGACATTCAGGTCCTCCCTTTGCACTACATTTTCAAAGGCAGATTATGAAGAACAGAGTTGAGAATTTAATATACATGTATAGCTAACAAGATTTTTGCATTTAACTTATTTGAATTGGATTGCAATTTAAAGATGCAATTGCGTGCTCTCTAACCCCATACTGAACATATCATGGGAAAGCAATTTCAGAGTAATTGCCTCATAAGACATAGTTAAGTTAGTTCCTTAAATATGTAAATCAAACTTGTTCCTTGACTAATTTTGTGATTCAATTTATGATTAAATTTCATTCTCCTTGTTTTACAAATCTAGTATTTTCTCAATGGAAATGCAGCTATGAATATAAATAAATTAAGACAACATATTTTGTTAGTGGTTCCCAAGTGAGAGTTATTTTTCCTTCAAGACGACATTTAGAAACGTCTGGGTACAGTTTTGGTTGTCACAACAGAAAGAGGGGTCGGCCTCTAGTGCTTTGATACCAAGTAAGTTTCTGAACATTCTGCAAGGAGCAGGACAATTCTCCTTGTAATGCAGCCCAAAACATCAGTAATTATGAGGTTGAAAACCCTGTTATAGTGTAACATTTGATGATTACATTTTATTGCTATCTCACTGCATCATAAATACATACAGGGCCAGTTTTGTGAGTTATGTATATAAATAAGAATTCACTGGGTTAGACTAATAGCAGATTGGAGATGCAAGAAGAGTCAGTAAGTTTGGACTCTGATTGGACAAATTATTCAATCTGAACAAGTGAGACAAGAAGAGATGGGTTAATGATAATAAGCAGCATCCAAGTGATATCGTGTAAGATAATATGAGATTTCACATGTATTTAAATGGAGACCCAGAGGAAGTGAATGGGTCAAAAATAATTTTAAAGACATAAAGATAAAATATTTTCCAGATTTTGTGACAAACATCAACTTAGGAGTCTAAAAAGTTCAGTCAATCTCAAGAAGGTTAAAAGCAAAGGAAAAGATATCTAGGAACACACAGTCAACCCTTTGAAAGTAAGTCTTAAAGCAAATCAGGAAAAAGGAGAAGACAAATCATATACAGGAAAACAATGGTATAAATTATCTCGACCTTCCCTTTAGATATTACAAAGGCAAGAATGAAAAAGAAAATGACATGTTTTAAAAGATGAAAAACAATACTGTTCACCGCAAATCCTATATTCATCCAAAATGTCTATTAAAAGTACAAGAAAAATTAAAATATTTTCAGATAAATGAATATTGAGAGAATTTGTTGTTAGAAAACTGTGTTGCCAGAAATCGATAAGAAACTTAACGAAGTTAAGGTAAATTATACCAGAATACCAGGAGAAAAATTACATCTGAAGAAAAAGAAATACAGAGGACCCCAAATAGAAAATAAATGGTAGCTTAAAATGACTAAGATTTTGCCTCCTAGATAATGTAAAAACAAATAAGTATTTAAAACAAACAAACACAAAAGTAAATAGGGGTTTTTATTGTTTGTAGAATTAGAATACATGACTGTAATAGCCAATGCACTTTATAATTGATGACTGTAATTATACAATTATAAAGTACAGATATTTTTGAATTATGAATATAAAATGATTTGATAGTTTTAAAAACAAAGAGATAAATTAAGGATGTATTTTGTTTGTAACTCCTAGAGCAAACGCTAAAATATGATAAAAATCTGTTTGGCTAAAAATTCAATACAGAAATTAAAACCTATCTAAAAGAGTGGTGCAATCTAAAAGAAGATGAGAAAAAAAAAAACAGAAACAAAATAGTAATGAAACACATACACATACAAAAGCAAATATTTAGACTTATAACATCAATACCTGCATTAAATGTAATGAACTAAACACTTCATCTATAAGATGTAGTTTATTAGCCATAATCAAAAAAATAAGATGCAGCTATCAGTTGTCTGAAAGAGATGCACTTTAAATATAAAGGCAACATGAATTGAAAGTAAAAATATAAGGACAGATATGATATGTCAATAATGACTGTAAAATGGTGAATGTGGCAATATTAATATCAGAAAAATTAGACTTCAAGATAAAGAGTACTATCAGAGATAAGGGGGACATTTTATACTTGTGAAAGTTTGAATTCAACAGGAAGGCATAACAATCTCAAATGTACCTGTGCCTAATAATATTTCAAAATATGCAAAGAAAGTTGACAGAAATAAAAGAAGAAATTGATGAAAACAATTTTCAGAATTTTGTAAATTATTTTGTTTCTATTTAGTAAAGAGTACATTGTATCGAACAATAGACAGAAATGAGACAATCTGTCCTGGAAAGTGATAAGCAGGAGCCAACTTAAATTTACCAATATGACACAGGTAAATAGAAAGTGCTTATGTATCACAAAAAGACAATTCTTAACCCTATCAAAGTGGTCACAAAGACTTACAGTAGAACAGTCCGTGGCTTGCTCAGTTTTCAATCCCAATAGCAGTTATTTGTTTTCAACACTAATTGACATAACATAATTTATTTTTGATATATTATTTTCACAAGACTAGAAGCCTAGTGTCTTCCAAAATTTTTGGACCATGGATCATATTAAGAAATACACTTCACATTGATGCCCAACACACACATGCACACATACTCATACACAAACCTGGAATAAAAAAGTTTTCAGAAAACAATACTCTCCCTTACAATGCATATGGTGACCCTCTCTAATCCATTCTATTCTACTTAATTCTATTTTATTAATGCAGGATTTAACTCATAAAATTTACTTTAGGACCTATAAATGAGTCATAATCCACAATTTTAAAATTTACATTTGGGCCACAATTAATACATTTGGTTAGATTAAGCCACTAAAATGAAATATATGAAAAAGTGAAGTATCTGAAATTATTAGTAAGCTATTTAGATTAGTCATAGTATTAATATCATTATTTAACTAGATTTTACTTAATTTGAAAAACATTGATAATCTGGCTCTTAATACTGGTTCATCTGTGAGTTAGGCATGATATTCAGTGTGTTATTCAACATATATTATATATTTTCCTGTTCAGCACTATAGGTTGTATATATAAAGAGTCGTTCATTGAATAATTCTTGAGAAATTAAAGTTTATAATGAAGATGTATGAAAGGAAGGAGACTTAGAAATAGTGAAGAAAAGAATGGGAAAGAATAAGGTCAAGAGAAGAATATAATACAGAAGAATACAAGCAGAAAACAAAATAAGACAAACATTTGATAAATCAATAAAAAAATAAAAAAATATATGAAATTTGATTTTGTGTGGAATGAGTAGAATGTTAATGGCCTTTCAACAGCAGAACTTACTACTAATAATAGCATAATTGTACAGAACACTGCTTGCTTATCAGATACTGTTCTAAGTGCTGAACATGTGCTAACTTGTTTATAGCCTCATAACAGTTCTAGATGTTAGATTGAGTTATTACTCCCATTTTATGGAGGAGCAAACCAATGTAAGATTTTCAATATCACACATCTTATAAGTGTAAAGCCACAATGTGAGCACAAACTATGTATTCCCAAACCCCACATTTCCACTCTACATTGACTACGTTGTGAGCTAGACACTATTATATTCCTGTTGTCAATAAGGAGTGTTTAAGAGTCATACAACCCAGTAAATGACAGATCAGTGCTTCAGACGCAAAAACACTCTGAGTTTTATTAAGAACTATGACAGCAAACCACCATGGCATGTGTGTACCTATGCAACAATCCTTCAAGATCTGCACATGCACCCCACAATTTAAAGTGCAATTCAAAAAAGTAAAAAACAAAAACAAAACAAAACAAAAAACTATGTTATACAGAAACTTACTACGAATATTGACTATGCCTTCCACACTCTGCTGCATGCTTTAACCACTTTGTAATATGGCATTTAATTCTTGCAGCAACCTTGTCTAAAGCTATAATTATTATCTCTGTGTTGAGTATGAAAGAAGGCATTCACACAGAGATGGTTTGATAGCTTATATAAAATAAAAAATGTAGTAAATAGGGGAACCTGGATTTAAACCCAGGCCATCTTCCTCTAGTGCATTCAATCTTATCTATCGACAATGGTACAGCCACGGGATAATACATTTGGAGTACAGATTTTAAAATCCTAAATATTATGCATTTAATGAAAAATTTTCTGATGGAGAAAAATAAGGACAATGGTAAAGGAAAGAGAGATTATGTTTGCTGGAGAATCTTTGTAGCTATTACATTTAACAGTGCAATAAAGAACTGTTATGTTTAAATAATTAGTATATCATCAGTACTGGTAAAATTATATACAGGTCTGCTGGACCGAGAAAGGAGTGTACAGTGCAGAACTATTCTGACTGAATACAGCAGGTCTTTACACATATGCACAGTGAAGAATCAAGACTACTTAAAGAGGACAGTGAAAAGCCTTTTAATTTCTCACTTCATACCAAATATCAAGATGAATTTCTGATATACTGAATAGTTAACAAATAAATAAAATCATACATAAGTAAAATATGGGTGAATCTATATCTTGTCTAAGGCATTTTGGATATATTAAAGATAGTAGAAAAGTTCGTGAAAAATGTTTGAAGTTTAAAAAGAACACCTTAATATAATAAATGCAATCAAATAGGAAACTTGGGAGAAGAAAGGTAAATCTACAAAATGTTTGTTAAAAATAAATATAAAATATACTAATGTTCCTTTGGGAAGAGAGGCTATGATAGGTATTTTGAGAGCAGTGCCATGATCTTTGATCATGCAGGTCATAGGTCATATGCATCAAAGTGATTAAGAGTTTGGGCTCTGAAATTGACAAACCTGGGCTAGAATCCAGTTTCACTCAACTTTATAGGAACTGGGTGGCATTGGCGTTGTTAATATCACAAAGTTTCTTTAGGAATGTAAATGTTTTCAACAATAATCCTACTTAATTTTTAATTTATACTCTATGTGTTTGAACTTTTTTTCTACTACAATGTCTGCATGGTTTTCTTTTCTTTTTTTTTTTTCTTTTTTTGTTTTTATGTTTTTGAGATGGAGTCTCGCT
>NW_016107713.1:1532355-1557584 GCF_001604975.1 Cebus imitator
TTTTTATGTTTTTGAGATGGAGTCTTGCTCTGTCTTCCAGGCTGGAGTGTAGTGGCAGGATCTCTGCTCACTGCAACCACTGCTCCCCAGGTTCAAGCAATTCTCCTGCCTCAGCCTTCCATGTAGCTGGGGTTACAGATGCATGCTACTACACCTGGCTAAGTTTTGAATTTTTAGTAGCGACAGGGTTTCACCATGTTGGCCAGGCTGGTGTTGAATTCCTGTCCACAGGTGATACGCCAGCCTTGGCCTCCCAAAGTGCTGGGATTACAGGCATGAGCCATGGTACTAAGGCTCTGAAGTGTTTTCTTACTTCTTACCCCTGTGGATTTGACTCAGTTGTGTTTCTTATAGGCACCTGTATTCCGCTTTTCTTCCTTCTGTAATCTTGTTCCCCTCCGTTTCTTTTATTTGCTGATCTTTTTATTTTGAAGACGGTTTTATTGAAGAAACCATTCGTAATTAGCATAATTAGTAGATATGAAATAATATACAGTATGAGGAGAGTCAAATTTGGAAACTTACAGAGGTAATTCTGAAGAAGTTAGGTTTGCCCATAGTCAGTTAAATTTCAATATCAGATAAAAAATTAGTATTTGTGACACACCTATACTAAAAGTGTTTTGACTAAATATGACAGTAAAACAAGAAGGGCATGAACCAGATAAAACAATCTTGACAATGAAAAATTGAAAGCTGATGAATTTATTAATTTTTCTAAAATGACAATCTGAATTTGGGAAAAAATAAAATTGAAAACGTGTTAAAATATATCATCAGGCTACTGTAAAGGGAAGAATATTGTGTAAGGTAAAGAACTGGATTTAGAACTCATATTATTAAGTCAGAAGCTGTAGAGAAGACATACAAGGCAGGCAGTTTTGTTTACTATAAGTAAAATGGTTGTCGCTAAGGCATAACAGACATAAGTTGGAAGATTTATTGCAAGGATGAGTCACAAAGGGAAAAAATATTGGATTTACAATTATACGTAATCCGAAGACATAGAAGCCTAGAAAAATATTCGTTTATGAATGGAAATAGAAGGCTGAGGCAGTATGTCAAGTCAAAAGTATGTCAAATGCATTCGTTGAAATGGATGTAAGTATTCTAAAATTCCATTAGCAGGACAATGCCAACCATGTGGAAGAGTGGCTTTATCAAATATTTTAAAGACAATGTTTATATCAAAGTTTTTTTGGGGAATAACAGTTTTTTTTCTAGAAAATTTATGTGTGAACTTAATATATAAAATAGAAAGCATTAGAATTGCAGTAATAGAGACAGCTGAGGGTTTCAAAGTCCCACAAAAGACCACATTAATTTAAACACTAATTTAATTTAAACCTTAATTCAAACACTAATATAAGGATGATCTTATTTGCTACATTGAAATGAGAAAACAGGGCCATCAGATCACATGGGGAGAAATGCCAGATATAGGTGACAGGAGGATGGAGGCAGCAAGCCACCTTGCCATGTATGTACCTACACAACAATCCTGCAAGATCTGCACATGTACCCCAGAACCTGTAGTACAATAAAATAAATACATAAAAATAACAAAAATAAAAAAATGAGAAAACAAATACACAAACTTATTCAAAACAGAAAATAATTCTATTAATAAGTACCAAAGTGCCAGTTCCTAACAAATTCTTATTTTCAGATATAATGCTTTTTTAAATAAATTATTCTACCTGTTGAGCACTTGCTTTACTGGTTCCTTATATAAAAGCTTAGTATACCTACCGACTATTCAGCAGTTGTGAAGTTTATGATGTCTCTCTGTCTTCCTCCAAAGAGGCTCTAAAGAACAAGAAGAATTTTTTTTTAAGTATGTTTCTTTTTTATAAAAAAATTTTACTTAAAAAATGTTTACTTAAGTTCTGAGACACATGTGCAGAATATGCCGCTTTGTTATGTAGGTTTACATGTCCCATGTAGGTTTGCTGCACCCATCAACCTGTTATCTAGGTTTAAGCCCCATATGCATTTGTCCTAATGCTATTTGTCCCCTTTCTCCCAACCCCCTGGCAGACCTTGGTGTGTGTTGTTTCCCTCCCTGTGCCCATGTGTTCTTATTTTTCAACTCCCACTATGAGTGAAAATATGAGGTATTTGGTTTTCTGTTCATGTGGGTCTTTGCTGAGAATGATGGTTTCCAGCTTCATTCATATCCTTACAAAGGACATGATCTCATTCTTGCTTATGGCTGCAAAGTATTCCATGGTGTATATGTGCCACATTTTCTTTATCCAGTCTACCATTGATGGACATTTGGGTTGGTTCAAAGTCTTTGCTATTGTAAATAGTGCTGCAAGAAACATGTGTGCATGTGTCTTTATAGAAGAGATTTGATCAAAAATATATTTTGGCCAAAGGCACTTAAGTTCAGTAATGACAGGAACTACAGGCAAGAAGGAATAAAAGTGGTGATATGTGGAATCAAAGGCACTGATTTTCCTGATTGTTGTGTTATCGAAACTAAAAATGATTTTGTAAAAACTAAAAAGAAACTGAAATAATACATTGAAGTTATCTAAATCCTATGCTAAGGTGAGATTATTACTGGAGAGGTAAGAATAATAATAAAATAAACAGAAGTCTAATTCTTAATGTAGTAAAGTATGGATATAATTTAAATGATGACAACATCTTTCATAGAAAGGAAGTATATAAAGCTCTAGGATTTAAAAAACATATATAGATATTTTCCAATAGCAAAATCATTTAATTATGTTCAAAGGCAGAAAGTAGAATTTTGAAGAAAGAGCAGGCAATAGAAATACTTCAGCTTCACATACACTGTATAAGCCTTTCCAGATATTCTGGTCACAGGTTTTAATTTATTACACTTTCTTCCTGGGCATTTACACCTGCTCCCAGGCCTTTTTCTCTATGTTGTTAGTGTCCACAAATAAAACAAGCATTTTGACATTTCACAGAGGTAATTATGAAACAAGTTTGGTAGATGTCAGTTATAATGATAGACTATAGGAGACCAAAAGCAAGATAGATTACACTTGCATTGCAACTCAGAGTGAGCTGCGGTGTTTTAAAACATTTAAATATTATAGTCCTTACATTTGCTGGCTCCTTTAGGGGTAGGTATGTTATAAACCTGAAACACCATTTTAATGTTAATCTCTTCAAAACCTAGACTCTTGATTGGGCCATGCCACTCTCCTTGGATGAGAGCATCTTTGGCAAAGGGAAATTTGGAGGTCTATCTCACATTGAGGCCTTAGTTTTCATGTAGCAGTTGACTTGAATGTTGAGTTAAGTGGTAGCACGTTTGCTGGGAAGCCTACAGTGGCCCGGCAGGAAAAACACTCTTCTGTCCCCAGCCAGCAGACACTGAGGAGAACTACAAGGATGTAGTAATTTTCTTCTTGGAGAATGTGGTAGAAACTTGGGACTTGGCAGCTGCGTATACTCAAAGGCGGCAGACTCAGCTTGAGAGGACCAATGAGTTCCATCTAACCAAAGAGATTAGGTGTTTTTTTGTTTTGTTTTGTTTTGTTTTGTTTTTTCCTGGTTGCATTAACCTATGAGGGAATGCTCATGAAAAATAATTAAATAAAATAAACACTATTAAATATGATTAAAAAGCAAGGCTTTTTCAGAACATACGAGTTACAACATAGGTAAATTTTGCCAACTCACTGCTAAAAATTCTGTTCATTTTACTGCATTAAGTAACATCTGATGACAAACACAGTTCCCAGCAAATACACATTCATAATTTTGATAATAGAGGAGATTTAGTAGGCAACATTGTTGAAAGGAGCTGTGGTCGGATTTTGAAAATCTCTGCCCTGAAAACTCTTTTTATCATTTAGAGTGAATGTTATTTAGTGTGGCCTTGGTAGAATTCAGTAAAACTTACTCAGTGCTTTTCCTACTGTCTTAAGGAATGCCTATCTCAAGGTGTTTATTATGCCTTTAAAGCAAATAAATGCAGAAATTATGGCTGGCAGTTTTATGTTAAATTTTATTTACCCAGGTAATATGCTAGTTCAGTCTCTATAAGTCAAACATGAATTGCTATCTTTCTTTAAATTCAGATTCAAATAACAGTTACTGATTAATATTTACAGACGAGATCTAATGCACAGCTCTTTACAACGTTGTATCTTTAAAATGTCCTGAAAAATCTCTGAGGCAAATATTATTATACCCAGTTTACAGATGAGAAAACTTGATATTGAAAGCAGTTAATTAACTTTCCAAGAATAACCAGTTATACCAACGATAGATTCAAGGTTTGAATTATGATGGTTTTGTGTTTGAAATTGTCATGCCTTTGTTATAGATGCTGCCTTATTCTTCCTCTTGTTTACTTGTACTCTGCCTTTCTCAGGCCCTATTAGAGAATCAAACTATATGCTTGGATCTCTGACATTCAACTGTCTTTCCCTGCCCCCAAATTCCCTTCATATTAAACAGATTGGAGCTTTTAAAATGTTTCAAAATAAAAGCCGAAATAAACCCAATTTAGCTTCATGGCAGATGTTCTAGTTCTAGGCCGAATTAGTCATCAAATGTCCCTTTCCTTTGTATGTTTTTATTGTTGTTGATTTTGGAGAACAGCACCAAATTAATGAATTGCCTTTCAAATCCCCCCTAGAAAATGTGCTTACAGCCATGGACAGTCGGCCCAGGTGTGGTAGCAGAGTTAATTAGCAATGTGCACATTAGCACATTACACACATCTCTGAAGGCTGCATATCCAATGCAAATGTTCCAGTGCTTAATGTTCATTCAGACGTGTATTGTGATTGCAGCATTACAGAGGACAAAGCTAGAGTGCTGTGAGCTTATGAGATTGGACAGAGCTTTCTTGTGGACCCAGGAAAAAAACTGAAAGAGGCAAAATGGTAAAATCTTTTACTGATTCATTTGGAATTGATTCTTACTGCATTAGCCGGTAGGATGCACATACTGCATAATAATAATTACATTGCTATAACAGGGCATTTATTTGGGATTGCTTCAGTGCACAATATCCAGTGGATGTTTATGTGTATGCTGGTCCATTTTAAGTACCCCTGTCAAACAAAATTCCAGTGTCACATGACAAACATGACTAATACTCTTATTTACCATACAATAATTATACTTTAGCTTTACAATTTTCTGTTATTTTTCTATTGCATCTTTTTTTTTGCACAGATGTGTAACACATTGAAACACTGGCACAAGAGTCTCTGTCAGACAGGTGAAAATCAAAACAGCATTATTCTTACTAAGTAAGCCAGTCAGAAAGTCTACTTTAGATTTATGACAAAATGTATTTGTTGACGCCAGAATTACGTTAGAATTAGGTAGTTACAAGCAGCACTGGACAATCTCAGAATGTTTCTGTTAGGAAGATGTCTCTTAGTGCATGGTAAAGAAAATGCAGAATGAATTTATTTTGCAGATAAAATTTTCCAGAAAAAGAATCAAAGTAAGGTTTAGCCACACATTTTTAGTTCTATTCCAAAACCTGCCAGTCAAGTAAATTCGTTAACCATTGAAAACATCGAATTCTCTATTACAGAGTAGAATAAAATACTACTTTGTTAAATTAAAACAAACAACTAGAATTTGTTTAATGTGTTAAAATATTTAATAAAAAAAGAATAATCTTCTTGGGGCACATATCAACTTCTCCTTGACAATATGTATCATAAGGGAAAAAATGCAACTATATAAAACAGTAATTCTTCAGCTTAGATTAACTGAGTTTTATTTCCCATTGGTTGAAAAATTAGCTACTGGGTACAATGTTCAATATTTGGGTGATGGGTATGCTAGAAACCCAATTTCCACCATTAAGCAATATATCTATATAACAAACATATAAATGTACCCTCGAATCTAAAATTTTAAAAAGTGAAAATTTAATCTAAAAATAAAAATTTAATGTTAAAATGTGTGTCTACATATGTATATATAATTTAATATTGAAGTTAACTGGTACAAGTACGGTCCCGTTACATAGGTAAACTTAGGTTATGGGGGTTTGCAGCTAGAATAGAATCTTTAATGTTTACTTATTTGAATGTTTAGCACTTACACAAAATAATTTAGGTAAAATATTTAAATCCTCTGAGAGTGCCCTTCTCTTTTTAAAGAATGGGTATAAAACTGCCTATTTATTTATTTACTTATTTTGAGGCAGAGTTTCACTCTGTCACCCAGGCTGGAGTGCAATGGTGCGATTCAGCACACTGCAACTTCTGCCTCCTGAGTACAAGTGATTCTCCTGCCTCAGCCTCCCAATTAGCTGGAACCACAGACACACATCACCAAACTCGGCTATTTTTTTTGGATTTTTAGTAGAAACAGGTTTCCCCATGTTGGCCAGACTGGCCTGGAACTCCTGACCTCAGGTGATCTGCCTGCCTCAGTTTACCAATATGCTAGTATTACAGGCATAAGCCACTGCACCGGGCCTTCCTATTTAGATCACCGCAACACACTGATGTATTGTAAGTCTTTAATGTTATTAGCTTTAAAAAACCACCACTATTCTCACTAGAAAGGCCAAAACACTTAACAATTGTGACAAATATGAAATATGTTCATGCACCTGCACAGTTTAGCTGAGGTCACCCAAATCATGTCTAAGCATCCCATGTTTATGTGACATTCAAATGCATTAGCTTCTTATTAGTTCTGTAATAAATTACCGCAAATTTAATAGCTTGAAACAACATGCATTTGTTATCTCATAGGTCTGGAGGTCAGAAATACACAATAGGTTTTACTGGGCTGCAATCAAAATGTCAGCAGGGCTCCATTCTTTCTGGGGACTGTAGGGAGAAGTCTATCTCACTGCCTTTTCCAGCTTATATAATTCACCAACATTCCTCGGCCTGAGGTCCCTTCCTTCATATTCAAAGCCAGCAGTGTAGTATCTGCCAGTCTTTCCCTCTAAGGACCTTAGTGGGAGACATTCTTCTCTGAGTTTCTTCTATTAGAATTTCTGATAAAGACCCTGTAAGTACATTAGGACTACCCAGATCATCCAGGAAAATATCCCTGTCTCAAGGTCCTGGACTTAAACACGTCTATTCTACAAAGTCCTTTTTGCCATAATTAAGGTAACTGATTCACAGGATCCATTGATTGGGGCATGAATATTTATTTGGGGGGTGGGGTGGGCTATTTTTGCTCGCCTTATCTAGGCATCTTATTTATCTGGGGCTATGACTTTTGCTGTTACTAGTACCTGCAATCCGATCATAAGAAATCAGAAGTAAAAACAACACTACACTAAACAGTTGTAAGCTATAAATGTAATATTTAGCTTAAAGGACAAAAACACATGATCATGTATTTTTATAGTGTATGAAAGTTATCCAGCTTCAGGTTTTTTTTTTTTTTTTTTTTTTTTTTTTTTTTTTGTATGTGGATATTCATGTAGCCAAACACTATTTATTGAAAAGACTTTTTTTTCCCCATGAAATTATCTTGGTACTTTATCAAAAATCAATTGAACAGAATTATGCGGGTTTATTTCTAGAAGTTCAAATATATTCTTAGTTTGTTATTTTAATGATGAATAAATAAATGAGTGTTGAAAAATAATTTTTCTGCATTTATTGAGATGATCTTCCTTCCTTCCTTCCTTCCTTCCTCTTTCCAACCCCTGCCCCTTATTTCTTCTCTCTCTCCCCCCCTCTCTCTCTTTTTTTTAAATCTGTTTGTTTGTTTGTTTGTTTGTTTTCTGGAGGATGTTTAAAGGTTTCTAAACATAAACACTCAAAAATTTAATAGAAATTATGTGGAGCAAAAAAGAATTGTTCAACATTATCTAATAGTCAGCCTATAACACATTTCATATTGGCCTAAATATTTTGGTGCTTTTTTTCCAAACAAAATACTCAGGTAGTTTTTAGATAGTTTTCTATTCTTGCAATTACTTGATTGTGTATTTAAGAATAACTAAAAAGGAAGGAAAGAAGGAAGGAAGGAAAGAAGGAAGGAAGGATGGAAGGAAGGAAGGAAAGAAGGAAGGAGGGAGGGAGGAAGGGAAGGAAGAAGGGAAGAAGGGAGAAAGGGAGGAAGAGAGGAAGGAAGGAAGGGGGGGACTAGGAAGAGAGGTAGAGTCAGTTGGGGGGAAATAGGGGAGGGACGGTGGGGGGTGGGGAGCTGGGGAGAGATAGCAAGGGGAGAAATGCCAGATGTACGTGATGGGGAGGAAGGCAGCAAATCCACTGCCACGTGTGTACCTATGCAACAATTTTGCATGTTCTTCACATGTACCCCAAAACCTAAAATGCAATAAAATAAATAAATGGGGAAAAAAAAAAGAAAGAGAGGTAAAGAAAAAGAGAAAGAGAGAGACAGAAAGAAAAACTATGCAAACAAGCTAGCTGTATTTTGGACAAAGAGTTAGCAAGTCAATGAGAAAATAAGAGATATGGCTTAATTTTATTTCTCCAAATTGCTAAGCATTTTCCCACATTTGTTGACTTTCAAAACAGAGCACTACTAGTAAGGCAAAGGAGTCCAAATAAAGCTGGGAAATACTATAACATTGCTGTAAAAGTAGACAGGGAAAATCATTTTTAAATCTACTGAAATTTTTTTAAAAGCAGAATAAGGTAGAAATGATATGATTTCAATAAAATTTACACTATTTTTTATTTTACGGAATTTCAATGAAAACAATATATACATATATAATATATTCCTTATATATTATATGTAAATATTTTATTTATATGTAGTTTATTTAGACAAAATGTATAAGGAATATTATATATATGTATATATATATATGTCTGTGCGTGTATATGTACACATATGATGAATGCAAACATATAAAAATATATAAACTAAATTTTTTAAACAGGAAAAAGAGCAAATACTTCACAAAGAGTATGTTGGAATGACCAATACTTATTTTAAAAGACACTGGGCACCATTTGCCGTTTTGGAATTGCAAATTTAGACCATAAGAAGGTATCCCAGCACATGCTCAAAATGAGAAAAATTTAAAACATAGTGAATATCAAATATTGATGTAGAGATGAACAACTGGAACTCTCATATGACTCTTATGAAGGTAAGATGCTACAAACTCTCTGAAAAGCTAGCTGTTTTTGCATTCACCATAGAATCAGAAATTTGACTTCAAATTACACACAAAAGAAAAATAAAATACATGCACAATATATCACAGTAGATTTATTCATAATATGTAAAAAATTGGAAATATTCTAATATGTAAACATAATATGTAAAAAATTGGAAACATTCTAAGTACACACCAATGGCTAATGGGTACATAAATAATGATATATTTAAATAATAGAATAATTTTATACAGCAATTTCCAAAGGAAATTGTAACAATTGTTATGTGATAACATGACTGAATCTCAGACACATGGCGATAGATAACAGCAGTTAAACAAAAATGTACATAGTTTTACTCAGGTGGAATTTAAGCATAGATTGGCATCTCAATAGTATTACCTCTGGGAAGTTCTATAGGCTGGGAATGTGTACAGGAAAACACGCAGCTTGCTGGAAACATTATCACACTTTATTTAAGTGGCAATTACATAGATACCATACAGGCAAAATATTTAAGATGTGTGTGTGTGTGTGTGTGTGTGTGTGTGTGTGTGTGTGTGAAATTAGTGCACTTCACAAATTTGTTATTATTTATCAATTAAAAATAAATAACTAGCTCTCCATGTGTGTGTTTTTTAAATAAAATGTATTCTCATTGGGATTGTGTCTTCCAATCCAGGTCCATGGCCTATCCATTCACTTATTTAAGTGCTTTTTATTTTTAAAAAATTTTCCCCAAATATGTTTTGATTTATATTCTTAATATAAATTATATTTTTAAAAATGTATCAACTAGTAATACTTTTAGATTTTTCCTTTTTAGTATTTATGACTTTTATACATTATTCTTGCCAATTTACATTAGACAGAAACTTTAAAATACATTGAGCAGAAATTATTACACTGGCTCTTCTTTTCTGATTCCCATCTCTGTGGTGAAGCTTTCAGCATTTGACCATTAATTATGATTGTTGAAGATTTTGGTGAACTTTTTTTATTTCATAACAGGTTATTCCCTATAATTTTTATTTGCTAAGATAAATGTTTTTGTTATGAATATGTTAAACTTTTTTTTTCTTTATGAGGAGAACAAGGTTATTATCTCATTATTTTAGCATAGAGAGTTGTTTATCATTTTAATATAATAAGTTTAGCCGGATTTGTATTTATCTCATCTAATATTTTTAGGGCTTCTTAATTTCTGGTTTATGCCAATAAGCAGATTCAGAAAATTCTTGTATAATACCTATTCCAATGTTATTTTTCCCAATTCTCACTCTCTGGCTACTGTGGGAGTCTAATTACATGCATGTTATTAATGTCACTCTGTCATGTAGGTCTCTTCTACATTTTTCCACCTTTAGTACTTTATTTCACTATTTATTTTAGTTTATTCATTGTTTATCGTGATACCCCCAATCTTCTGTTAAATTCATCTGCCTTCTCAATTTGTGATGCTTGATTTTAAAGTTCACTTACTATGAGTCCCCAAAGTGGCTCATCTGTGGGTCTGTTAATATAATAATTCATTTTCTCTTCTTTTCTTGTCAGATTTGGTTATTTTTTATAGAATTACAGATATTTTAAATTGTAGAGACACTGGATGATTTTTTCTTCCTCTTTAGAAGTTTGTGTTTGTTTTCTGACAGACTGGAAGAATGGACTCAAGAGGGACTGAGTTCCTTAGAAGCTAGATTATAGTTTCGTAGGGAGTATGTTTACTCCTAATGGTGTAACCTATCTGCACTTCAAACAAAGATATGGCGCTTTTCTTTTTGGAAATTCCAACAATTTATCTATCTATCTATCTATCTATCTATCTATCTATCTATCTATCTATCTATCTGTCTGTCTATCTGCTTTTTCTCTATGATACTATGACAGTGGAAAATTTAGCTCTACTCCTCAGGGGCTCTGTGTCTATCTTCTTATTCTATGGCCCTGTGCACCTCCTTTCATATCCTTTAAATGGAAAACTGACAGAGCATCAGAACCTTTCTTCTTACAAGGTGAATGATTACTCTTAAATTCCTAACTACTTTGGCAGCCCAAAACTCAAATTAATTTTTCTCCAAACTTAAAAAATTGCCACATTTTCACCTATTAACAAAAAACCCTCTGCCTGAAATCACTCTCTGTATTCTTGACTTTTTCATGTACAAGTAATAGCACAAGTACTGAGGGTGAAATTTTGCTACATAATATCACATCAACTGTCTACAGTTCCTTCTTCCTGGGATCTTGACTCAAGTCTTGTTTGACTCTGTAATTCCCTAGTTCCAACAACCATATATATATATATGGTTTAAATATTATATATATATATATATATATATATATATGTTTAAATATTTTATTGCACTTTAGGCATATGTGCAGAACACGCAAGATTGTTGCATAGGTATATACATGGCAATGTAGTTTGCTGCCTCCAAGCACATCACGTATATCTGGCAATTCTCCTCGTGTTATCCCTCCCCAAATCTCTACCCCTGCTGTCCCTCCCCTAGTCCCCACCAACAGACCACAGTGTCACCCCTCCCTGTGTCCATGTGTTCTCATTGTTCAACACCCACCTATGAGTGAGAACATGCCGTGTTTGATTTTTCTGTTCTTGTGTCAGTTTGCTGAGAGTGATGGCTTTGAAACTTTTTCTGTGTATTTCCGAGTTGTTTGTAGCCATATTGTTATTCTACTTCAGTGTACTCTGTTGTGGGCAGGAGAAGTCATCTTACAAGGTTTCACTTAAATTATTCAATGATGATTCTTAGGCTAAATTTATTAACAAATTGAATTTTTTTTACCATTCTTTATGTAACTGATTAATACGTGTTTCAGGGAATGTGATGACATGGTGATGACCTCTTTATCAATAACATTCTGGGCATAAACAGTCTAATTCATATCCAAGGCTACTATTCCTATCTGCTTCTCCACGTTTTTATAGAGCCAATCTAAATAAGAGAGTGCTATATGTCAGTGCATCAGTATTGACTTACAGTTCCTAGCAGAGAAAAATATGGATTACTCTTTTTGTGGCTAATTATATAATTCTAAAATTAGAGGTCTACTTTTAGTTTTCAAATTTGAAAAAGCATTTTAAATTAACATACTATTTTTTTCAGGTAGTCTAACTACATTTTTTAAAAATAAAACTATTTTTGTATGAATGAAGTCCTATATCTTACCATACTCATGAAATAATTTGGGAAATGTTCTTTTAAAATTTTTTTTCAATAATTATATAAGGGTATTTATAATTTCTTATATGTTCTGAAGAACTGACCAGTGACTCTAACTTGCATTCTGGGAAGGTTTTAAAATCAGATTCAACTGTTTAACTAGACCTAAGACTATTCAGATATGTTATGTCTTTTTGTTATTGTTTTAGTAGTTTTTTTGTTTAAAAAGTTGTCTACACTTTGGGAGGCTGAGTTGACTGGATCACCTGAGGTGAGGAGTTAGAGATCAGCCTGGCCAACATGGTGAAACTCTGTCACTACTAAAAATACAAAAATTACCTGTGGGTGGTGGGGAGCATCTGTAAACCCAGCTACTCAGGAGGCTGAGGCAAAAGAATCTCCTAAACCCCGGAGGCGGAGGTTGCAGTGAGCCGAGATTGTGCCATTACACTCCAGCCTAGGTGACAAGAGTACCACTACATCTGATAAATAAATAAATAAATAAATAATAGATAAATAAATAAATAAATAAAATTGTATATTTCATCTTTATGATTATGTTTTGTTAGATATTTTTGAGGGTATAATTTGAGTTTCTTTTAAGAAACCATTATTTGTAATGGTATTACTATATTGTCTCTCCAAATTATGAAATTGTGAAAATTCCAGTATCAAAAGGATATTTTAAATATGGGAAGAATTATTTTTCATGGTCAAGAGAAAATGTAAAGCAATAATAAATATTTCTAAAACCTTTTTTTCACAGCTGCCTACTTACCACTTAGAACTGTAACACTCAATCACCATCACAAACTCAGAACAGCATAAAACACTTACACATTTTTCTCTGAAAAATCTGAGGTAAGTAAGCACATTCTAGTATAAAACACAAAACAAAATTGTGAGAACAGAGGACTAAAATGCCCAAATTAAGATAAGAAAAATTTATCTCACTGCCCTGTGGATTCAGAACTGTGTTATATTCTTGTACAGAACTACAAATATTTAAAATATTGATAGTAAACTACAGAATTTCTTCAACTAGGGAGTTTCCTATATGAGTCAATGTCCTTAAGGTAGCACATGAAGGTGTCACAGTAATCATAAAAAGTAAATATTGCTCTGTCATTAATTATAGAAGGAATGTCTCCTAGAAGCAGCTTAAATGATGTCAGTAAAAAAAAAAAAAAAAAAAAAAAAAAAAAAAAAAAAAAAAAAAAAAAAAAAGAAAGAAAGAAAGAAAGAAACAACATGCAATGGCACAGAAGAGTTCTATGTCTAGGGAAAAGCTAAGAAAATTTCTTTAGGCAAGATTTTCTTTTAGTCCGTTAGGGCTGCAATAACAAACTACCAGAGGCTGAGAAGCTTATGAGCAATTGACAAGTATTCTAGGCAGTTCAGGAGGCTGGGAAGTCCACAATCAAGGCATACACAGTATCTGGCAAGGGCCCTTATCCTGTGGAAGGGACAAGGCAGCTCTCTGGGCTTCCTTTACAAGAGCACTAATTCCATTCATGAAGGGTCTGCCCTCATGATGTAATCATCTCCCCAAAACCCTGACCTCCTAATACCGTCACCTTGAAAATAAGATTTCAACATCTGAATTTGGGGAAACAAAAACATTCAGCTTATAGCAGATTATAATCAGTAGGAAAAATATGAATATATTTCCTGGAAAGAATACAGAAAGCATGTAGAGAAATATACATGAAATGGAAAACACAAAATTGTGTTCATAAGTGGAGGAAATATGATGGATTACCTGACAATATCAGACACCGTCTTATAATTAAACCTATAACTACATTCATTTTAGGTTGAAATTAATTGACTAGATCTGAAGTTTTATTCCTCTTCAAAACATTTTCTATATATGTATAATTGATGTAATAGTGAAGTCTGAAAAAATAGAACGAAAAATATTGGAAATATTCCAAAGTAGTAGCACATCTCTAGGAAAAGCGTAAGTTTTCAATATTTTATAGTATTAAGTTTTTTCACTTTTAACATGTTCTTACCTGCTTTATGACTTATAGATGAGGCACTGGAAAAAAATGGAAACTAATAAAGAATAAAAATTTTTACTGGGTTTGGTCTCTGTGTTATTGTGGCCTCTAACTTTAATCGGGGCTATGGATAACAGAGCTTATACAAACAAAAGAGACTCATGAATCCTCAAGCATAAGAAATATCTGCCCTGAATACTGCCCCTGGAAATACTGACTTCCAGATGTAAGGTGTTTTATTTGTGAGTCATTCTAGGGGGAAAAGACATGGTTTTAGGAATCACATAAGAAAGCATGTTTCAAGTAAATTTTCTGCTCAATATTGTAACTGTACCATATCAAGACTGTATAAGGTTGAAGAGTTTATCTGAAATGAGCTTCTGAACCTTTCAAGTTTTCTAACATAGTTTTGCTACAATACACATTTTTATTTGCCACAATCTGGAATGTGGAAATACCCTCTCAGTGAACCAATGTCAAATGTGACAGTCAGACCGGCATTAGCAAAACATTTATTTTATTTTTTCTAAAAATCCATCAATCAAAGAAATGAAAGTTAAGAGAGTTGATGGACTGTACCTATATTCCAGTGTGTTAATGGATGTTGTCAATAAAAAGTACTTACAAGCATGAATCATTGTATTGCATATATATAGTACTGCATATATATATATACACATATATTTTCTATTTGTAAAGAAAAATTATTTAACTCATTAAAAAAAGACACTTTTTAGATTCCATGTTTTTATTCTTATTACTTCAGAATGCTGCTTTTTAGAATGAAAAAAAGGTGTTAGTTCATTGTGAAACCATATTCACATTCAAATTACATATTATATTGAAAGATGTGGGTGAACATTTCAAATTATAAAAAATAAAATAAAACTTGTTATTGGACACTGGTACATAATTCAGTTTGGCAAAATGAATGAGTTCTGCAGATTAAATTTACAGCATGAATTATGTACCAGTGATCAATAACTCTCCATGACTGTTTCTTTCCATTCTACTCTTTGCTTCTATAAATTTGACTTTTGTAGATTTCATATATAAGTGAGCTCATGCAGAAATTGTCATTTTATTTCTGGCTTATTTTATTTAGCAGTGTTCTCTAGGTTCATTCATGTTGTTGAAAATGACAGGAGTTTCTTTATTTTTAAGGCTGAGTAATATCCCATTGTGTATATCAAACACTTTAAAAATAATCAGGAAAATAAAATGTCATTTGCATAATTATTAAAAAAAAACTTGTTATTGGAAAAATGGTTCTTTTTCTCATTTATTGTAAGCTAATCAGTAAGAATTTATTCTGAAATAATTTTAGATTTACAAAAGTATAGTGTAGTAGATGAGTTTCCATATGCTCTTCATACAGCTTCTTTCAATATTAACATCTTATATAATTATGACAACTTTCCCTAAACTAAGAAACTAATATTAATAATAAACTGCAAATATCATTTGACTTTTACCTCTTTTATCATCCATATTCTTTTTTTCTGTTAATATAACCAATCCGGGAAAAAATGTTGCAATTTGTCATTAGCCTTCTTCATCTATGACAAAGTTTTCTTATGTCTTTACAATCTTGTCACATTTGAATACTGGTTAGGTATTTAAAAAAAATCCTAACATAGGGTTTCTATGATGTTTTCTCATTGTTAGATTAGAGTGATGGATTTGGGGATAAAATCCACAGTGATGAAGTGCCAATTTTTTCATTTTTAATTTTTATGGCTACATATAATGGATGTATATATTTATGGAGTACATGAGAATTTTTAATTCAGGCATACAATGCATAATAATAGCATCAGGGTAAATGAAATATCTGTCACTTCAAGCATTTGCTATTTATCTGTGTTACAAACAATTAAATCATACTATTAGTTATTTTTTAAAATGTACAATAAATTATATTTGACAGTAGTCTCCCTGTTATCCTATTAAATACTAGTTCTTATTCATTCTAAGTATATTTTTATACCCATTAACCATCTCTACTTCCTTCCAACTACGCTGTGCGCCCCACGACCCCCACACTATCGTACCCTTACCAGTGTCTGGTATCTATCATCTTACTCTCCATCTCCTTGAGTCCAGTTGTTTCAATATTTAGCTCCCACAAATAAGTGAGAACACATAAGGTTTGTCTTTCTGTGCCTGGGCTTATTTCACTTAATATAATGACCTCCAGTTCCATCCATGTCTTTGCAAATAACAGAATCTGGTTCTTTTTTTATAGATGAAAAATACTCCATTGTGTATATGTACCATATTTTCTTTATCCATTTGTCTGTTGATGGATCATTTTCAGCATATCATATCAGGCATTACATGGCATCAACATGACTTCTTACTAGTGATATTAAACTTGACTACTTGGTTAAGGTGGTGTTCGCCAGTACACTCCATTGGAAAGAAGTTACTATTTTTTTTTCCTTTTCATACTCTATTTTTCAGATGTGAGTCCTGAAGTCTACACCATACTTGATGTGGAGTGGAGAGGGATATTAGATACCATGTCATGGCCTGGGAGGCCACCAGAGTAAATTATTTTAAACTTTGCTTTTAGAATTAATTGAATTTTCTCTCCATTTGCTACTGAATATTTTTATATCAGTATGAATTCAAATATCTTTATGCTATTCTTTGAGTTACACTATGCTATTGTTTTTGAAATTTTGCTCAATATTTTTCCAGGTTTGATCAGTATGAAGACTTTCAGGTTGGCTGTTCTTTTCATTTAATAAACCTATATAATTTGTTTATTTCATTGGTTGATTTTGAGCATTTCATTACTTTCTAGAATTATATTTCAGGTTTAATATCTTATTTTTATTGCTCCAGGCCCTAGTTCATTTTAATGAGAAAGATATTTTAAAATCTTGAACCAAGCACTGAGTGTGCTCATTTTTATTGGGTGTCATTGATTCTAGGTCCTCCTAGCCGGCAGAGCAAGAAAATACAGATGTGCATTTAAGAAGCATATGCACACACATGCATCTGTTCATCTGCATGTGTCTGTGTCTACGTACTCCGCCTATCTATGATCTGTTGTTCTATCAATCTTTCATGAACTATCATCTATTTCTATTGAAATAAGCATAAGTTCATTTGTGTGACTCCGCCTATCTATGATCTGTTGTTCTATCAATCTTTCATGAACTATCATCTATTTCTATTGAAATAAGCATAAGTTCATTTGTGTGGTCTACTCTTATCCAGCACCATGGGGTTAATTCTAGCCTCTCTCTCCTCTCTTGCTTGTCACTTCATTCTCTAACAGTAAAAATTCTGGTTTCCTTTGATTATAATTCATACACTTTTGTTCAACCTTAGTTACATATAAAGTAATTTAAAAATTAGTAACACAAACCCTTATTTAAAAAAAAAAACATATAAACTAGAGCAGGGGTTGACAAAAATTTTCTGTAAAAAGCCAGATAGTAAATATTTTAGATTTGGCAGGCCAAAATTAAAATTGAGCAACTTTTCTGGCCAATAATATAAATATCTATCTATCTATCTATGTGTGTGTGTGTATACACATATGTTTTAAATTGTAAAATCATTCTTACCTTGCTGATCACATAAAAACAGGTGGCCAGATCCTGCTTACAGGAGAGTTTGCTAAGCCATAAAATGTTAATCAAATACAGTATCTATCTATAACTATCTTTACATACATTCAGAGCATCATTTCCTATAGTTACTTAGGTCATATTTTTACCTCACTCTCTTCAGTAAGATTATATCATACATATATTTTAATTCATTTTTAAGAGACTCAGCTTCTCTAGTTTAACTTTGAAATTCAAGCATAATTAACATAATAAGATCAATCTCCTTTATTTTTTACATTTGTTATTTCATAACTACTTTAATTATGTAACATGTGAAATTTACTAAATCTAAAAAGGAAAAAAATATCTACATGTATATTGCAGATAAGCCAACAATTACATTAATAATAATGGTTATTCCAATCAAAGACTCTGAAGGAGCTGGTCAAAAGAAAGACAGCCATTTAATTCTTTGACAACGTACCTTTTCCTTTATACCAAGCACTAAAGGAAGCTAGATTGAGATCAGGGATTTGGAAAGCTCTGAACTGCAGAATCTTCACCCTAAATCTTAGCTCCAAAGTTAACCTTAGAGTTTTTGTACAGATAAGAAACTACTTGGCAGTAAATCCATCTTCTAGTGAAACAAACATTTAAGAAAGTTTTGTTACTTACACTATTTGTTTCTCACTACTACAGTGGCAAGAAAAGAACTGCCTCTCAATGAGAGTGCTATTGTTTCATATAAGTGGAATTACACAGTATGTTTCCAATGACTGGCTTATTTCACTTAAAATTATGTCTTCTGGCTGGGTGCGATGGCTTACTGCTGTAATTCCAACATTTTGGAAATCTAAGGCAGGTGGATCACGAGATCAAGACATTGACACTATCCTGGCCAACATGGGTAAACCCCATCTGTACAAATAAAAAATTAGCTGGACGTAGTGGTGCGTGCCTGTAGTCCCAGCTACTTAGGAGGCTGAGGCAGGAGAATTCCTTAAACCCAGGAGGCTGAGGTTGCAGTGAGCCCAGATCGCACCACTGTACTCCAGCTTGGGGGAAAGACTGAGATTCTGACTCTAAATAAATAAATACATAAACAAGAAAATAAATAAATGTCTTCCAAGTTCTAAGATGGTCATACTCATGAAAGCAGAGAGTAGAATGGTGGTCGTCAGAAGCTGGGGAGAAAGGAAAATGGGGAGTTGTCCTTCAATGATCATAAAGTTTCAGTTATGCAAGATAAGGTTTAGAAACCAATTGTATAAGATAGTGTTAAAAATTAACAATATTGTATTGTTCGCTTAAAAATGTGTTACAAGGTTAGAACTCATGTTAAGTGTTCTTACTACAATATTGTACAAAAACGTTTTAAAAATATTTTAAAATAATACTGTTAACAGAGGTGGAAATGATCATTTCAGGAAAAAAAAATCATGCTTATATTTAATCCCCATTTCTGGATTAGAAAAAAAGCAGCATGGGCAATTTTGAGATTATAAGAAATTGTCATTCTATATTGTGTTTGGCAGAATTTCAAGATGCCCCTGAAAATCTTCAACCCATGGAATATCCTGTATATGTAATCTCCAGAAAAAATGAATATGATAGATTTTGCTTCCATGATTAAGTTATACTATATGGCTCAGTTGACTTTTAGATAGAAAGATTATGTGGACTATCCTGATCTAATCTCATGAGCCTTTTAAAAGCAGAGTTTTGTTGTATTTGTTGTTTGTTTTGTTTTGCTTTGCTTTTTCAAGATGGCTTCAGAAACAATAGGCTATAAATACAGAAAAGATCTAATGCACTATTGCTGACTTGATGATTAAGTGGACCATGTAGCAAGGAAATAGGAAACTCAGCCCTGCCACCACAAATAACTGAATTCTGGTAACAACAAATATGAGCTTGGAAGTGGATTTTTCCCCAGATCCCCTATAAGAGAACACAATGAAGCTGACATGTTGATTTCAGCTTTGTGATACAAGTAGAGAACGTACCATGCCACACTGGAATTCTGCCCTACAAACCACAGAGCTAATAAACTGGTGATGTTTTTAGTTTTCATGTTTGTGTAGCTTTTTAGGCAGAAATAAATTAATATGTACATTGCATAAAATATTTGTGCAATATAATTTTAATCCTAAGGTCATTTGCTAATTATGCAGGACATTTTAGCACATTACACAAATTTTCAAACGATTTTTTCTTTTAAAAAAATTGAAGTATTATTCTGAATGTGGCGTGATTTACCCAAGAATGTACAATTAATTATATTAGGTCAAAAAACATAATGCAATTATCTCAGTACATGACTTAAGGGTTCCCTAGCCAATATAACACATCATGAGAAAATGTGTTATTAGATATTAATATTCTTACTTTTTAAAAATAATAATGCCTTCTATTGTAAAAACCTGAAGAACATGATATGAAATAATTCATAATTCTCTGGGTTTTGTTTAAGTTCCTTTTCTACAAAGTCATTGACATTCACAATTTAAATCATTTATATGGTAGCTAAAAACTAATTTATTATGAAGTGCTTTATGTGTATATATATATATGTATATATATATATATATATATATACATACATAATAGAAGTGCTTTATATATATATGAAGTGCTATATATATATATATACACATATGAAGTGCTATATATATATATACATACATATATATATATATAATTGTACTTTACGATATGGGGTACATGTGCAGATCATGCAGGATTGTTGCATAGGTACATACATGGCAATGTGGTTTGCTGCCTCCATCCCCCCCACGTCACCTATATCTGGCATTTCTCCCCATGTTATCCCTCCCCAATAAAAACAAATATTTGAGCAGCTACTTTACAATGAAGATAATCTGTAGTGATCATTTTTTATCACATATTAAGTTTAGAATTGTAGGAAGTAACAGAGTAACAAGTAAAACCCATTTTTTAATTTTAGTTTTTCTTTTACAATTTGCTTCTCCAGTTTTCTTAAAAGTAATTCTCCTACTTGAAGTTGGGGCAATTTTGAGATTGAGTATAACGTAGAGATTAATGTTATACCACAAAATTGTGATATGATAATCACATTCTCATTTTTGAGTATTTATCTAACTATCCAATGTTTTCATGCAATCTTATTAAACATATTATAAATGCTTAGCAGAATTTTGCAGGGTAGCACAGAGGATCATGTTTCCAAAGATGGCTGTGATACCTCGTATTCCATGTGTTCTGCTGTAATATGACTTTGCCACTCCTCCATCCAAAAGTACAATCTGTTTTATCTTCCCTTGAACCTGGGCTGGGCTTGTGACTACTTTGATTAAAATAACCTGGCAAAAGTGATGTTTTTGGTGCCTGGAAACTTCGGCTTTTGTGCTATGGGTGAATTCAGCTACTAAGTCAGAATTACAGCCAACATGAGACCATCGTGCTTTGTGGAATGCCAAAGCTAGCCATGCAAGGGACTGTGTAGAAATAAAGAGAGATTCATGATCAGGCTCCTGTGGCGTCAGTCATCTTAGCAGAGGCATAGCCCATAAGAGTGAAGAGCCACTTTGGACAGTTCAGCCCCCATAGAAACATTCAGGGCAGAGGTGAGCTGTTTTCTCCAATCCCTGCCCCAGTTACAGAGCTGTGGGAAAATAACTAATTTTCTCTTTCCAAGACACTAAATGTTTTTACTTAGGATCATCAGTCACCATAAATTCTGCCTTATTCCTTTTTACTGTGGATGAACTTCATATGCTCCTACTGGAAGCAAGACTTCCCCCACCTGTGTTCTATAACACATCTCCACCAATTAATGATCTGTCTGTATTTTTTCTCCCCTTTTTTTCTGTTATCATCATTTTTCTTCTGGTTACTAATTCTTATTAGTATATAAAATACTTTTTTTTTTCTCATAATCTTAAATAAAAAAAAAAAAACCTCTCCTGACTCCATGTCTTCCTTCTGCTCCTTTTGTCTATGATCTTTTGTAACGCATTCATTTGGAAGACTTATCTCTAAAACAGATATCATTCATGACTTACTACTTGAATTCACACCAGTCTGGCTTTTTCCCCTGATTACCTCTAGAAATGCTCTTAAGAAAATTACCAGTGATCTCCAGGTTGCTAAATCCAATGGGCATTTTAAAGTTATCATCTTACTTGACCTACCAAATTTATCTATACAGTTGGTTACTTCTGCCTAAGTTTTCAAAGGATTTTTGTTTCTCGGCATCTTTATCTTTTCTGTTCTCTTCCTTCACTTTTAAAATTGATAACCTCAGAGCTGAGCCTTTGGACCTTATATTATATATCTACACCTATGTCCAAAAACAAACACGTGGCTCCTCCGACGTGCTGTTCACATAGTTTTCCATGACTCAGTTAATGGTGATTCTATTTTTATTTTACTGAAACTTTAAAATTATCTTTTATACCTCTCCTTTGTTATATTTAATAAAGAAAACATATTATTTCTATTTCTTCCCACCTTTTAACTAGTTCCAGACGCCATATTCTGCAGGTTGAATCACTTCTGTCACATTCTAACTGCTGTCTCTGTTTCTCTATATGGATCCTTAATGCCTCCTTTTCACACAGGTCTCAGAATGAACCAGCAAAAAATGCCACTCATATCTTTTTCTGGTTAAAACTCTCCAGTGTCTTCCCCTTTTCACACAAAAATTAAACTAAAGAGCTTGTAATAGCTTCTAAGGCCCTCCATGTTCGGTTCCCCATACAACTCCTCTAACAGAAGCTCTGTATTCCTTGATAGCTTCACTAGCTTTTGGCCGATCCTCTGACAAGCCATAGAGTTTCTGCTTAGAACGCTAAACTTGTTTCCTTGGCTTAAAAGGATATTTCTATTGTTTTCCACACAGGGAAAAATATAAAGTCTCCCCTACATTTTTCAGATCTTTGTTCGAATGTCATCTCAGGGATGCCTTCCATAATCTTTCTGTTTAAAATATACTCACCCGTATGCTAGCATTTTCTATTCTCTCTAACTGGTTTACTTTTCTACACAATACACATCATCTACCAATGTATACATTTCACCTATTTATTTCATAATTATCAGACTCCTTAAATTAGAATGCCATCTCCAAGAAAGTAGGAATTTTGTTGCTGTTTTTTGATCACTGGTCATTTGATCATTGTTCTGAAACCACACCTGATACAATGTGGTGCTCAGTCCATATGTGATAAACTGAAAAATTAATGTGGTAAAATGATCAGCATAGAGAAACTTCAGGGAGCATAATAAGAAACAAAAATCTAGGTAAAGCTACTTAGTCTTATAAAGATTCAATTTCTAATAAAGTTTCCTCACAATTAAATCAAAGTTTCCTCAGTTCATGATGCATCATAGGCTTGATCATTTTCTTTTGTGTGTGTTTATGTGTGTGTGTGTGTGTGTGTGTGTGTGTGTGTGTGTTTTGTGGGGTTTTCTTTAAGAAAACCTTGATATACACCTAAACACACATTTAGTCTTCTTTTGTAGGAGTAAACGAGAAAAACTTTTCCAAGACCAAAATGTCATTTTAAAGCTACTTTTAAAAAGTCTTATAACACCTCAAAAGCTTTCATGATGATTTTACCTTTTATAGAAATATTTTAATACAAATTTTAAGTTAGGTAATAATTAATGATAAAATATTTTATCTTATAACAACATAGACCACTGACATGTGACATAATTTTCAGAGCATATGATCAAGAATTCTAACTACTTTCTGCATATTAAATATCTGTTGTAAGATGTGATAAAGTAGTGTCTAAATTATAAACACTTGATAAAATAGCAATAATGTCATTGTTGGGCTGTTTTGAAACATTGCAATGTCAGTGATTTCTACCTGTAGGTTCTTGGCATTTTACATATATTTTTTACTATCATTTTTTGCAGTATTGTTTAAGTACATTATAATTTCAATTTTCTAGATGAAAAATTAGGATAGCAGAGTTCATATAACTTGTTCAATATCACATATCTAGTTAATTGCACATTAGTTATGGATATAAATCCATTGTTTACGGTACAGATTTACCACAATTTGATCATATGTTCATATTCCCACTTCCTTCCCAGGTTTTTTTTTATTTTTTATTGTGCTAATGCTAATAAGCCTCCTGACTTTTAAACATGATAAAAATAAAGATATAAACAGAAAAAATACATTAATGATTTAATGCTGGTCTAAATGTTCATTTAATAGATAGTAAGTGACTATTAGAGTGCAGTCTATTTAACTGGCTCACAGTGAATGCAAAATTTTATAAGCCAGACATTTAAAGAAGTATGGCTTCAAATTCAATATTCTTTCTGCTATGTTTATATTTTTACAACCCCATTTCTACTATTACAATCATGTAGATTTTTTAATTTCAAAAATTAAATTTTTTCGGTTTTTGAATTATATATATAAATACTAATTTATATATACATACATATAAATACTAATTTATATATACATGTATATATTACTATCTTTGTATCTCTCTTTAGATCCTCATCTATCTGTTGTGGGAGTATTTTATTTTATTTTATTTAGTTGAAGCTACTTGTCATTTCTGGTTTAAAATATTTTCCTGCCAGTTACCATATCTTTCCAATTTTCCCCTTTTTCATAGATCTTGAAATCCATTATCTCATTTGGATTACTGTAATAGCCTCCTAATTATTCTTCCTCATTCTATTTTAACTTATGTACAATTCATTCTCCACAAATAGGGTAATCTTTAAAAAAATTTTTAGAAATAAAACAGAACAATGAAACTTAATATCTTACATAAAATTCTTCTGTGACATTCCAGTGAATTTAATAAAATTAAAACTTAATATTTGGCCAGCAAAGGCAGATACCTGTTCTATCAGAAGCCTATCTCTTTCCACATTTACAGTTCTATTATTTTTAGAACTACACTAGCTTTCTTTCTCTTCTTAGAACACCCAAAGCATAGGGTTCTCATACTAGCTATGACTTTCTACCTAAAAATCCCCTTCACCCATATTATTTCATGATTTATCCCTTGTAGACTCTGAGTTATTAGTGAAAATTTCATGTCCTCCAGAGGACTACTTGCTCCCTAATATTTCCTAATTTATTTTTTGGTCTATTCTTTTATTTTATGGCTTCTTCCACTAGAATATAAGCTCCATGAGAGCAGGGGACTTTGTGTGATTCCTATAGTTCTATCTTCAAAGAGTGAAAGAGTAGTTGACACATTGTTGTTACTTAGTAATTATTTAATATGCAATCGGCAATGATGGAGTGCCCCAATTAGTATAAAACATCATAGATATGTCATTGTAGGAAAAGACACTTCTAGAATTTCAAGTTGGAAAGATTTGTCCAGGTGTCCTTTCCAGGTGGACTCAGAAAAA
>NW_016107713.1:1557603-1614344 GCF_001604975.1 Cebus imitator
CCTGAAAAAAAAAAAAGAAAAACAAACAAACAAACAAAAAACCACACAGTATGAGGGAGTTCACCCTGCTCTATGTGGATAAAGAAGGTTGTGTTCAAGCCCTCAAAGGAAAAGGCAACACAAGAAACTAAATACTTATAAGGTAATGTCGTTTCTTAGTAAAGCTTGTGATGAAGACTGGAAGATGGCCTTTAAGTAGTGCTCCAGCAATCTTTCTTGATAAAAATGTCTTGGTATAAGATCATGAAAGGAAAAAACATATATAATTATTAGGATGAAGGGGAGAGAGATTTGCCTTCTAATTAGGGACCTCAGCCAGCTGGAGAACACTTGCTACACTGGACTAGCATTCACTGCAGTGGGTATAATCAATGCCCTTTAGCAATCCTGTGATGGTGACCAAAGCAATACTGAAATTGACTATAGTTATCACTAATTATGAGTAGTTATCACATTGTCTGATATTTGAAAACATCGCTAAATATTTTGGATTGAATAAACCATGCTTGATGTTCTTAAATAATTCTGGACAAGGATAGTCTCAGGGGAAAAATAATAGATTTCTTACTAATAAGATCAGAATAAGGTCAATTTGATTAAGTGGAATCATGAAGCTATGTGTATCCTAAACTAGTAAATTAAGTTTTTCTAGTTACATGTAACAGAATAATATGCAGCTACTAAAATATATATTGAAACTATTTTATAAAGTTGGATGATATTTAAATGTAATGATAAACAAAAACTTAGATTTCAAAGTCATAAAAACATTCTGATCACACACAGACAATTTCAAAAATCACTAAAATTGTGTATCTTTGGTTAAAGGTATGAGGTTGGATTTTAGCTTCTTTTTCATAATTTCCCAATGCATGTAATACAAATGCATGACTCATAATCAGGTAAATAGATTCAAAATAAAAAATATAAATCACCCATGATGTTCATACTTTTGAACAGCCTAGACTTCCAACTTCAGGGACTCAGTTTGGATGGGAATTCAAATAAATAAACACAAGTTACACTTAAAAAAAACCTTGTTTTGATTAATTTCTTCAATTTTACTTGCATAGTAACAACAATTACTAGTTAAATTCATCTGAGAACTTTAGTTCTTTGAAATTTGCCTAGTGGTATATTTTAATTTTATCCCATAATCACATGAAATTTGGATATAAAAGATTCTTCAAGTGTATGTGCATCTGTTTGCTATTCAAACAGGCACTCTCAGGAGTGCGATTTTCCATAGGCCATCAGGCATAAAATGCAAGAAATCTTCTGAATTATTGACATAGCAGAGGCATACAATAGTAGCTTACATGATGCGTTATGTTCTTTTTACTCTGATGTATCAGATTTTTTTAATACACTCATAATCTAAGAAGCATTTTGCAATGTAATAAATATTTATTTTAACCCAATTTTCTCAATTCTAACACTCCACTTTTTAAATTGTTTATTTACTTTTTTTATTTTGAGAGGGGGTCTCACTCTGTCACCAAGGCTGAAGTGATATTGCACGATCTTGGTTCACTGCAACCTCGACATCCCAGGTTCTAGCCATTCCCCTGCTTAGCCTCCCAAGTAGCTGGGACCACAAGTGCACACCACCATGCCTGGCTAATTTTTGTATTTTTAAGAGAGACGGGGTTTCACCATGTTGGCCAGGCTAGCCTTGGACTTCTGACTTCAGGTGATCCATCCTCCTCAGCCTCCCAAAGTGCTGAGATTACAGGCGTGAACCACTATAACCAGCCCCAGGTTTTTTAAATTAAAGAGTTGTACTTGTCTCTATTTCTGTCCAATCCCATTTTAGTCTATCTCGAATAATTGCTCACAAAGCTTTAAGAATGTAACATTTATATCATAGGTATTAATAATAGTCAGTAAACATGTTTTATGTATGTATTATCATACTTGATTGTCAATACAATTAAAAACTGTAGTATTGTCATATAGAATAATATGAAAAGTTACAACTGAACTTCTGAAAAAGCAAAATATGGCTTCTAGCTAATATCTCAAGATTTTATTTGCTAAAGTGTTTATAATAATGGAAAACCAAAATAATTTTTTTCTTTTGACTATGGAAAACATATATATTGATCAAATTAAAGAATGTATGTGATATGAAAATGTATAATGTAAGTTCATTTCAACATGAGAGTTGTAATATTATTTTCTTCTGAACAATTAGCTCAGTGCTAACTATGAGATATCAACAGTGGTTTGTCAGTATAAAATACTATATCAAAACTTAGTGGCCTATAATAATAATTTATTATTATTCTCATGTCTATTGGTTGGTCGTGATTCATTTAAACTGGGATTGACTCCGTTATCCCTTAGCTAGTTTGTGTATCTAAGGGTCAGACGTTAGCTCAATTCCTGGTTGGACTTTTGTTGAAAATCGTAGTTTAGGCAGTTTTATTCTATTTGTCTTTGATCTTTCTCCTGAGACTACGAGCTATTTCAGATGTGATCTTTGCTTGCTATTGCCAGGAGTAAGCTCAGGTGCACTAGCACTTGTTAAGCTGCCTGTGTTATATATACGAACATCTCACCCACCAAAATAAGCCAAATGTTGCCACCAAGAGGCAAAGAATTGTCCTCTAATCCTAAATAAGAGGATGCTGCAAAGTTATATGACCAAGAAAATAGATAGGATCTTGAATAAACATTTAGACTATTAGTGTGATCTACCAAAGAGGGGAAAAGGTAATGATGTACATTGTATCATACAAGATGAAGATAAAAATACCAATTAAATTATTTCCAACTCAAAATTGCAAACTGTATCTATACATGTATTTCAAAGAAAATATTAAAGTGAGTGTACTAGTGAGAGAAAGAAAGAGAGAGTAATGTTGAGCTCTAATTGCATATATTCAGATAAATTTTGCAAGATAGGGGAGAGTGATATGTCGGGTAAAATGAATGGAAAGCATGATGGCCTAGTGAAAAAAATGTGGATTGGAATTACAGAGTAATGGTAAGTACGATTAAAAATTTTGCATGGACTAAATTATAGAAAGTAAGCCCCAAATTCAAAACTGAGTTAGGTAAAGTCATTGCAGTTATGTTTAGCAAAGTGAAACAGACAATAGTTGGAAGACTACTTAGCAATTGTTGCAATGAAATCAGGCATTAGGTAGCATTGAGGATGAAGAGGACAAAAGATAAATGTGGCATTGAAATTTAAAAAAATCAATTGGATTGATAGTTATCAAGACATAATAATTCATTCCAAGAGGTCTTAAATACGTCAGAAGTGCAAAATGATACTTGTAAAATTTAAATAGTCTATAGCCTCTGATCCGGAGTTAGGGGTCTTATACTAGATTTGGAATAAAAAACAAAGTGTTATGCTATGTTTGTAAAAACTGATATTTTGTAAGACAATAATGTCTTATATTCCTGGAGATTGATGGATTATCTGAAAAAAAAAGTTTTTCCTTATGGCAAACAAACAACAACAAAGAAACACTACAGACCAACATACCTGATGAACGTAGATGCAAAAGTTCTCATAAAAAATACTAGCAAATCAAATCCAACAGCACATCAAACGGATGATTCACCATGAATAAGTGGGTTTTATTTCAAGAGGTCTTAAATACATCAGAAGTACAAAGGCTAATTCAACATATGCAAATCAAAGCATGTGATAAATCCCATAAACAGAATTAAGAACAAAAACCATGTAATTTAAATAGATACAAAAAAGCATTTGATAATATTCAGCATCTCTTCATGAGAAGAAACTCTCAACAAACCACGCATAGAAGAAACATCTCAAAATAACAAAGGTTATGTATGACAACCTCACAGCATACTAAATGGTGGAATTTGAAAGCATTCCCTCTGGGAAGAAGACAAGAATGCCCACTTTTATCACTTCTATTAAAGATAGTACTGGAAGTCCTAACTAGAGCAATTGCAAAAGCAAAAGAAATAAGCAGCATTCAAATTGGAAAAGAGAGAGTCAAACTATTTTCGCTGACAATATAATATTACATAAAGTTTCCATCAAAAATGAATTCAGTATAATTTCTGGATACAAAATCAACTCACAAAAATCAGTAGCATTTCTATACATCAGTAATTTTCAAGCTGATTACCAAATCAAGAAGAGAATTCTATTTATAATAGGTAAACAAAACCTAAAATACCTAGAAATATATTTAATCAAGGAAGTGAAAGATCTCTACTAGGAAAACTCAAAATCATTGATGAAAGAAATCATAGATGACACAAACAAATCTGAAAACATCCCATGATCATGGATCAGAAGAATTAATATAGTTAAGATGATCATACTGCTCAAAGCAATTTACATATTCATTGCAATTCCTATCAAATAAAACATTATTTTTCACATTACTAGTAAAAAATAATTTTTAAATTATTAGGAAACCAAAAATAAAAGTCTAAGTAGCCAAAGCAATTGTAAGCAAAAAGAGCAAAGCTGGAGGCATCATATTATCTGAACTCAACTTACGCTGCAAGGCTATTGTAACCAAAAGAGCTTGTCCTTGGTATAAAAATACAAAATAGATCAATGGTGAAAAATAGAGAACCCACAAGTAAAAACACATATCTTCAACCAGCTGATCTTTGACAAAGTGTACAAAACTATATGCTGAGGAAAGAATACCCTTTAAAATAAATTATACTGAAAACATTAGATTTTTATAAGCAGAAGAAATAAACTGTATCTCTTTTACCTCTTCACCATATACAAAAATCAACTCAAGATAAATTAAAGGTTCAAATGAAAGACCTGACACTATAAAAACACTAGAAGAATATCTAGAAAAAGTCTTCTGGACATTGGCTTAGGCAAATAATTTATATTTAAGACCTAAAAAGCACAAGCAACAAAAGCAAAAATAGGCAAAGGGCACTATGCTAAGCTAAAAAGGTTCTATACAACCAACATAATAATCAACGAAGTGAACAAATGCCGTGCAGAATGAAGGAAAATTTTTGCAAACTATCCTTCACTAGGGGGCTAACATCCAGCATCTACAAGGAGCTCAAACAATTCAACAGCAATAAAAGGCATATAACCATATGAAAAGTGTTCCATGGACATGAACTGACTTTTTTTTTTTTTTTAAAAATAAGACATACAAATGGCCAAAAAGCATATGAAAAAAAAAAAAATACTCAACACTATTAACCACAATAATGCATATTAAAACCACAATGAGATATCATCTTACACCAGTCAGAATGGCTATATTAAAAAACCAACAAAGTAACAGATGTTGGTGAGTATGGGGAGAAATGTGAAAGCTTATATACTGTTGTTTGGAATGTAAATTAATATGTACATGTAAAGCAGTATAGAGATTCTCAAAGATCTAAATATAGAACTACTATTCCTTCCAGCAAACTCACTTGTGGGTATTACCCAAAGGAAAATAAATAATTATGTCAAAGAGATACCTGTACTCTTCTGTTTGTTGAAGCACTAGTCACAAAAGCAAAAATTCAGAATCAACGTAAATGTCTACTAATGGATGACTGAATAAACAAATGTGGTATACACACATGCACACACACACATAAATATTGTTTAACCATAAAAAAGAATAAAATCTGTATTTTTCAGCAATATGGATGGAAGTGGAGGCCATTTTCTTAAGTGAAACAACTCAGAATCCCAAAGTCAAATACTACATGTTCTGACTGATAAACAGCAGCTGATACGATTTGGCAGTGTCCCCACCCAAATATTATCTTGAACTGCATCTCCCATAATCTGAACGTCATAGGAGGGACCCAGGGGGAGGTAATTCAATCAAAGGGAGTGGGTTTTTCACCTGCTGTTCTGGTGAGAGTGAATAAGTCTCACCAGATCTGATGATCTTATAAACGGCAGTTCTCCTGCACACATTCTCTTGCCTCCCACCATGTAAGACATGTCTTTGCTCCTTCTTCACCTTCTGCCATGATTGTGAGGCCTCCTCAGCCATGTGAAACTGTGAGTTTATTAAACTTCTTTTTCTTTATAAATTACCCAGTCTCAGGTATATTCTTATTAGCAGCATGAGAACAAACTGTAATACAGAAGCTAAATAATGCTTACACATAAACATAAAGTGTGGAATAATAGACATTGGATACTGGGAAGGGTTGGAAGGAGAGAGGAGGGATAAAAAATTACTTAATAGGTACAGTGTACATTACTTAGGTGATGGTTCACTAAAGGCCCAGACTATAACACAATGCAGTATGTCCTTGTAACAAAACTGCAATTGTACGCCTTAAATTTATACAAATAAAAATAATTTTTTTAAAAATTTGTCCTTTATTACAGTACTTTGGTAATATAATTTATTTATTTATTATAAGTAATAAAAATTATTTGAGTCAAATCAGCGAGTGTATCAGTCAACATTTGGCAAGTATTTATTGAGCTGTTATAGAAGTGAGCAATGTGCTAGATTAATACACAGACATTTGCAATTATTATGCAACAAGGAAGAATGGAGCTAATCAGACAAATTCAAGCAAGTACGTTCACCTAGCAATCTGAGCATTGTGAAAAGTGATTCTAGGTTATTACTTAGAATACTAGGAATAGAATCTAAATATCTTGCCTTGTGGGCCAGTGCAACTAACAGAAAGAGCATAAGAGAGTATTTCTAAAACATTTTTTTAAATGTAAATATTCTAAAATCACAGATAAGTAGAAAATAGTATCACAAGTGCTCTTGAAAGTATAGATTATATTTTTATTGTAAATTTTAAAAAAATTCTTCATTGTGCCTCATTGAGCTTAAAAATATAAACACATTTATTGCAATTAAGAATATAAGAGAATTTTTTCTACCATGTTACTGTTTAGTAAGCATAACACTACTGAATCATGCTTATCATTTGTGCAAAATATGGGAAAATTGAAGAGAACTGAATCAATATCAATTTTGCAATTTTATAAATTTGTTTTATCACTTGGTGACATAATTCAGAATTAAAAACATCTAGGTATATGTGAATACAAATGAGGGCAGTTTTTAAAATTCATGCATGATCAGAGGCAAATAATTGAGCTGACATGTCTAGAATGATGACAAAATTAATGTATTAATTAGTATTTTAAAACGAATAATAGGGTATATTTTGATACATATTTTTTTTTCTTGGGAGTTTAAGCCAATCACATCACGTTGCTTTTATGAACCGTTTGTCTGTCTCCAACCCATCTTAAGAACTAGTCAAAACACATTTTCCAAGAAGAATTAGTACTGTGTATTTTATTTTACTATATACATTATAAAAATCAAACATCTTGGTAAATTTTATGTAATTTTATTTATATTGAAACAAAAATGTTCTGAGAAGGAAACAGAACTAAACTAATTAAATAAAATCCAAATTTTTAATGTTTCTCTTTTTATATGGAAAAAGTATTTATTTATACAATCAATGAATAATAGCCCAGTTTTGAGTACCTTGCTGAACAATGGGAGTTTACGGGAACAAAGCAGACATTCTGTGTGCTGTCTTGAAGCCACATTCCACAGTTGATGTAAATATTATGTATGTACTCATACGAATAATTATACAATTAAAACTCTACTAACAGCTTCATGAGAAAGCTTAGGAAGCTATGACACCAAACCTAGGAAGCTATAACATTATAGGAATCCTACTCTGGATGGGAGGAGAATTGGAAAAACTTCCCTGGGAAAGTGACCTTGCACTGTGGATTGAAAGAACAAATAGGATTAACTCAGGTGAATTATTTGTCTGGGAAGATAAAGGAGCAGAAGGTAACCTATTGATATCAACACTTGAAATATCATATATGCAGTAAGTACATTCTTAGCCACTCTTTAACATTAAAATTAATTGTGAAACAATGTATTTTATTGAAGCTTTCTACCATTGATTGCAACTTGTTATCTCTGTGAAGACAAGTCACAACTAAACACTGTTATGGAAAATGCCTAGCAGCATTTTCAGTTAAATCAGTATTTACAAATGAAGCAGAGCAAACTTTCAAAGTCATACTTTCTTCTCTTTACAAATTTCTATATAAGTGTACACAGTTTTGTCTTGGTACAAGATTTACATTCTCTCTATTACCTATACTAAGAAAATAAAGGGGCAAAACATCTGGTGTAAGGTTTTCTCAATGTACAAGCCAATAGTTGAAGCATTTAGGGTTTTCAGTGACCTTGAGGTGGGCTACTGCCCCCACAATCATGTCTTTCATAGAGGAGTTTCAATGTACATACAACAGTCCTTTTTCTCACCCCACTCCCACTCCCCAGTTGATTTCAGAGACTCACAGTGGAGGATTTTGAGCTCATCATAGCATTTTTATTTTAAATCACCATGTCTTGTGCAGCAGGAGATTGGGATGATTTGTGGAATTCCTGTACTCTTGTATATAATAAATGTTTTCACTTTAAAAAATTAGGCAAGAATAGCAAATTGCTTTTCAGAAAAGGAGCTATAGAGTTCTTTGCACACTTACCCAGAAATGGCACATTATAGATCATTTGTTCCAGCGAACAGTAACACATATCACCCATGTTTTCAAAATTTTACTGTACATGCAAATATTCTATTTGTGATTTCATGAATTAATTAATGCAAAAGGAGAACTATGGTAATTCTATGTAACTGTGCATGTTAGATAAAGCTTATAAAGTTTACAAGTGGATATAAAATTTTGTCCTTCATGTGGCCCTGCCTTTTAGTCTTCCAACCCTTCCCAGACTTTTTGAAAAACAGGATTCAAGAAGCAATGAGACATCTAAGCCAATTTTTTTCTTTTATGTTTTATTTTGTTCTTTTTGTTTTTCATAGAGACCTTTCAATTTCTGTTTGTAGAGACCACTAACCTCATTTATTTAGTGATGCAGGTCACTGAAGAATAATATCAATACTGATTTTCAGTTCTGGTGATCTTTGTTTTTCAATGTGACAAAGATGAAGCTGACTCCTTTATCATCCACATCTAACATTTTGTCTATTCCTATCCATTTATTATACTAAATGTATTCTGAATCTTTCTACAGCTTATAATCAGCACTGTTGGTATAACCAATCGCCACGATTACCTAAGCAACTGTAGTAGATTTCTTTCATCCTTACATGCAGTTTTACTGTTATCCTTTTTGAATTTGTTCTCAGAAAAGCTTTCAGAGGAGAATATGTCAAACTATGCATGATATTATGCAACTGAATTATTTAAGAAAGTTGAGGGGTACTGAAACTTTTCCTTGGGTGATGACCAAGACCTTTAATAGGCTCAGTTAAATCTGATAATACTTTTCCAACTCTCTGTCTCATTCTTCCCTAGCCCTTGCTAACTAACATTCAGTCATATTGGTTTTTTCAGTTTCTGATATATGTCAGGCTTCTATCATTTGCACTCTTGTATCCCCAGCACCTGGAAAAATATGTGACACACAGTAGGCACAAAGTACCTATTAATTAAATGAATGAAGGAGAAAAGAAGTGGATGTTTATTTTTGGTATACTGGTAGGCTTCTTTAGGGCCACTTTATGATTCCCCAGCTTCTTTCTATATCCCTGTATCTCTTTGCTTCAATACCAATGGAGACGATTTTGTTGTCCCAGCTCATCTATTCAACCAGTTCACACATCATAGGTCTATAGATGGCGTTCCTTTGAATCGCTTACCCAGTGCTGATCCAGTCAGCTATGGCCGTGGTGAAAGAGTTGCATAGTTAAAAATATGGGCCTTCTCATTACAAGTTTTTGAGTAAACAAAAAACCTAAATTTCTCATCTGCTTTTTCTACTTTTCTGACTCTTCCTATTCAGTTTTGCGGTGGCAGTGGTCATGATGGTTTCTTCTAATCTCCCTAACCTCTAATCTTGGGCTCAGTCCTGGATGTCTTGTCACCCTCACTGACACTTAATTTCTTGGTAATCTAATCAAATCTCATTATTAAAATAAATCTATATACTGACAACTAACAAATGTATATTGCCAGTTTGATGTTACATTAGATTCCAGAGCTAAATAATCAATGGTGCCCTGATATCTTCTTGCCTGCTGGCCCCTCCTGTCTGTCAACAATCTCAGACACATTATGGTCTCTGTTGAGCTCCTGATATATATCTCAACTATGATCTCCTTCCTGTCCTCATGTCAGCAAATGGCAACTCTATCATTCTTGCTGCTGAACTCAAAAATCTCGGAATTATTCTTTGTTCCTTTCTTTCTCTCACACCCAATATCCAATCTACCTGCAAACCTTGTTACTTTACTTGCAGAATATATTTGCAACCACCACCAACATGCAGAATTCTTGGTTCTAACATATTAGAATACTGGTAACAGCAGCTAGAGCATGTTAATTTCAACTCACCACTTAAAATCCTCCAGTATCTCTCCATCTCATTTATAGTGTATGCCAAATTCCTTACAATAATCTACAATATTCTGAAATGTGTTTCTGTAATTTTTATGACCTCATTAACTGCTTTTCTACTATATATTATCTCTGCTCCAAATGTATTGTTCGACTTCTTGCTTCTAAGCACACTAGACATTCTCCTTTCTTACTTTCCTCTGCCCAGATGCTTTTCTTCTCAGGCACTCTTCACAGCCCCAGGTCTTTAATTAAATGACATCTTTTTTCTCTGGGGCGTTTCTTGACCACTATATCTAAAATTGCACCCTATCATCATTTCTGAAACACTTTGTTTTTGTTGTCGTTGTAAAAATTTATTTTATTTCATTTTATTTTAAACTTTTATTTTAGGTTCAGGGGAACATGTGCAGGTTTGTTTTATAGGTAAATTGTGTGTCAAAAGGTTTGGTGTACAGATTATTTCATCACCTTGGCAATAAACATAGTATCTGATAGGTAATTTTTCAACCTTCACACTCCCCTCAACACCTTCAACTAGACCCTGGTGTCTAAAGTTCCCTTCTTTGTGTCCATGTGTACACAACGTTTAGCTCCTACTTATAAGGGAGAATATGCAGTATTTGGTTTTCTGTTCCTCTGTTAGTTTGCTTAGGATAATGGCCTCCAGCTCCAACCATCTTGCTGCAAAAGGCATAATTTCATTCTTTTATATGGCTGCATAGTATTCCATGGTGTATGTACCACATTTCCTTTCTCCCGTCTACCATTTATGGGCACGTAAGTTGATTCCATGTCTTTGCTACTATGAATAGTGTTGTGATGAACATATGCATGCTTATGTCTTTGTAGTAAACGGATTTATATTCCGTTGGGTATATACCCAGTAATGGGATATCTGGGTCGAATAATAATTTTGTTTTAAGTACTTTGAAAAATTGCATCTGTGAAACATTTAATCACCTTTTTTGCTCATTTCCTTTTTTAACATTTACTACTACATACTATATATTTATTTTGCTTATTTCTGTCTTCTTCATAAAACTATGAACTCCACATGGTAAAGAAGTTATCAAGTTTGTTCCTGCTATAATATAAGCAGGTAAGACTAATAAGGTATGAAAAACTGATAAGACTATACTACACAAAGCTGTGGAGTGAATGTATAAATGAATGAATGAATGTACTAACGACCCTAGAACCCAAAAAGAGCTGACAGCTAATTATATGACATTATTTAAATGTATGAATAGAACACTAGTCCTAATATGTTTTGTCAGCCACTTTTTAAAATTTCCAAAATGAAGTATAAGTATATTTTAACTAATGTATTGAAAACATTTATTAAGATAACAAAATTATACATACTGATTTCACTATAATATTAGGGATATGAAAAGTAGTGTGATGCCTAGGAAATTAGAGCTGTAATCTGAATGCAACATGAAGATATGGCATAATTGCAACTAATTTAGCATCGCTACAGTGATACTTTGTATTTGTCCCTTAGGTAGACAGTTACATTTTTGCTGGATAGAACAGGCACTGGGACAGTACTATTGCATATGAACTGCATTCTTTATTTCTTTATTACTGAACATAGATGTGGATAAATTAGAGGCATTAACCGAAAGGATGTCTGAGTTAAATTTAATACCCTATCTGCAACACATTCAGTATCTAATGCTAACTAGAAGGCATATTAACAAAGGGGAAACAAAGAGGTGTGATCATACCTGAATGAAAGTGTAAACAAGATCAGCAAAGGTGATAAAATATAACACATTTTAAAACTGAAGAATCATTTTGTTAGGATATGCTGTTAGGAAAGAGAAGAAGTTTGGATCTCTTGGAGGGAGTAGGGAGATACACATTTTCCAGCAATGGACTGGATGTGAACTAGCAGAATTAGCAGTGCCCATTAACCAACATATTTATTTGCATTCATAAATTAATAAAGAGGAGAATAGAGCCTCCTAGGAAAAAAAAAAGTTTTCAGACTGTAATCCACAAGTCCCTTTAAGGATAAGAGTTAAATAAACATTGATTGACTGGAGATGGCTCCTGGATTGAAAAGAACCATAAGACTCTCATCAAGGTCTCAATAATTGGAGAAGAGACCTAGTTACATGACGGTACATCATGGATGTAGAACCAATACAGAATTAGTCTCTGGATGCTATAAATTATTATTTTTCTTATTTGAGACAGAGTTTTGCTCTGTTGTTCAGGCTGGAATGCAGTGGCACGACCTGAGCTCCCTGCAACCTCTGCCTCCGGGGTTCAAGTGATTCTCCTGCCTCAGTCTCACTAGTAGCTAGGATTACAGATGCACACCACCACACCTAACTAATTTTTGTATTTTTAGTAGAGACAGGGTTTTGCCAAGTTGGCCAGGCTGGTCTCCAATTCCTGACCTCAGGGGATCTACCAACCTCGGCCTTCCAAAGTGCTGGGATTACAGGTGTGAGCCAATGTACCTGGCCATGTGCATTAATTTTTATGTTTTTATTTTATAATGGTTTTAGATGTATAAAGTGTCAAGTATATTACAGACTTTGTTTACTCAGAACACAGTTTCTCCTATAATTAACAATGAGCTAGAGTACTGTTGTCAAACTAATTAATATTTGATATATTATAATAAACAAAAATCCAGATTTCATTTGGATTTTCTTAGTTTTTACCTGATGTCTTTTTCTGTTCTAGAATCCCATATTAACATTTAGTCATCATCTTTCCTTAGCATCCTATAGACTGTGGCAGTTTCTCAGGCTTTCCTTATTTTAGTGATCTTGACACTCTGGAAGAATACTGCTAAAATATTCTGGAGAATGCTTTTCAATCTTCGTTTGCCCTCCTTCAAGATTTTCATGTGAATTTTTCTTTGATTTTCTTCAGTTTGTATATAATATGCCTCTGGTGTGTGTGTGTGTGTGTGTGTGTGTGTGTGTGTGTGTGTGTGTTGTAATCCTACTTCATCTCTTCTGAGAATCCTGAATGTGTGCTTTGGCATATATCATTAAATTTAAACAGAATATTTTAGGGTATTTTTAAAAGAAAAATCTGATAATCTCTGTCTTTTAACAGGAATTTTTAAATTTTATGTTTGAAATGATTATAGTGATATATTTAAGTATTGATTTCACCTGTGAAAGAGTTTTTAATATTTTGCTTTTTATTTTTATTTTTTCTCCTTTTCTAACATTATTATTTTTTAATTATTTTTCTCTTTGGAAGTTTTTTTTTTTTAATTAATCTGCATATTCACTATTTTCTTAGCTATGTTAAGTTTACTTAAGCCTGTCAAATATTTCTTTGTTTTTTGTTATTCTGACTTTTAATTTTTAGGCTTTCCTTTTTATTTCTTTCTTATAGTTTTCATTTCTTTGTTTACATTATCCATCTGATATTAAATGTCTTCTACTTTTCAACTAAAGTTCATAACATATTAGTCAATTTTTTTTTTAATTTTCTGTCTAATAATACCAACATCTATGTCATATTTGAATCTGGTTCTGAGGTTTGCTTTATTTATTTGGAATTTGTTTTTTCTGGTTCCTTTGCATGCCTTGCAAAGTTGTCTTGAAAGTAGAAATGGTGTATTGAGAAGTAAGTGCTGGGTAAATGGGCCTCCAGTGAGCTGATTTTTGTTAATATGACTGAGTTGAGCTGTGTTGAATGTTTGTTGTTGATATAGGTACAATATGTTAAATTCCTCTAACGTGTTTATTTCTGACTTCTTTGTTGATTTTCTTTTTTCCCTTTGCACTGCTCCTTAGAGAAAGTCTTTGTCTTGCAACTCTTTCAGTTATAATCTATTATAATACTGGGGGCTTGTTGGCATGGTGGAAGGGTGTAGGGGACAGAGATCTCTCTACAGTCTCCTGATTAAGTCTTCACTTTTTAGTGGGATTGTAACATGAAGATGTGGTTTTTCAAATATTTCTCTCCCTCCTCCAGAATAGATTGGTTTTCCCTCGATCCCATGGTCCATTTCCTGGCTCAGTGTTTCCAAACTATTTCCTTGAGCCCTTTTTGCCTGTTGACAGTTTGTTTTCCTTAGGTAATATAAGGCTAGAGCAGCCTGAAGTATAACAGAAGATTTTTCCTTCACTGGGAAAGGCTTACTGAATTGTTTTCTGGCAAATTCACTTTCCCTAGAAGTATTTATTTAGAGACAAGAGTCTGGGAGGGTTTCACTGTGGTTGAAGAGGGGATCTTTCTCAGATCCTCACTATGAGTACCTAATAGCATTCCTGAAAAGATGGTGTGGACCTACCGCCCATGATCTCATGATTGCTGACTTCCTGGGAGTTTCCCACTCATGACAGTCTCTACACAGCCCATCAGCAATTCAACACAAGCATGTAAGTGTTCCTACTAGTTTTTGGCTTCAAGTTGCTTCTGTCCCTAGTTAACAATTCTTGGGAGCTGTATATCTTTATATTCTAGGTTTCCGAATCTCTCCAAATTTCTTAGATGTAGTTTGTTTTGAAAGCTAGATTCTCTGAAGGGTTCAAGAAAAGTTCTTGATTTTTAGTTTGCACAGAATTTTTTTTATAGGAGTGAGGAGTTCTAAGCTCTCTAGTTCTTGGGACTAAAATTGAGATTTCCCATGCATTTATTTTGGGGAAAATGCGTGTATAGATTTTAGCTAACAAGGCCTATGTCGCTAAATATTGTAGACAGTCATTACTTTGGCATTCATGAATCATTTTAGAGGATATCACAAGATTGGTGAATTTTACAGTGGTAGCCTCAGGGATAATCTTGATTCCATGACATTGCTATATCCTGAGCCTAATCAGCAGGATACAGAAATTTCATGAGACACTTACAAATCAAAATGTAAGGCTTTTAGTGCTCAGCACTCCAGAATGTAGTCCTAAGAAACTCAATGAGAGACAGTAGGGTGTAGAAGCTAAAATATCCAGGTTGCTATGCAATAGTAATTTTTTTAAAAATTAAAAAATATATCCAGGTTTAGGTCTTCTCCTTTCTGATAATTTTTCTTTAAATAAATATTTAGATTATAAAAGTATAATATTTGGAGGCAGCTCAGTTGGATACGTTTTTCTCATTTCATAACATGATGTATCATGCTATAGATAACAGTGTTACATTGGTTCGTTAACAGCATGTAACATCATGACATATTTTAGAAAGTTCTAGAAGTTTCTAAGACATACAAGTTTGTGTGTGTATACATATATGTGTGTGTGTGTATATACACACATATATGTATACACACACACACACACACACATATATTTGTATAAGATATCAATTAAGGAGGATGCCAAATGTGTTAATTCAGGAATGTTGATTATCAAATACTTAATAGCTTGACATCACAACATTTCAAAAATCTTCAAACTTTGCTCTACAGGGGTCTCATCATATATCTATCAATTTCTTGATTAACTTTGTTAAAAATACAAGATATTTGAGAACACAGTTCACTATATTCTAGTTATTTATTTTTTTCCACAGATTTCTTCTAGTTTAAATTTCTATGTGCTAAATAGTCACTAATATTGAACTGAAAACAGTATTATTGAAGCAAGCCATTTTTAATGAAAATTCTGGAGAAATGCACTTTAATAATCTTTTTGAAAATTGACTTGTTTGACTTTCACACAAAGGAGCTAATTTTCATTGACTGGGAAATAGCAAAAATGTGGCCAAAGTAAGAAAGTGTGACTTAAAATATAAGTAGAAATGTGTTATGCATCATTGTATGATGACAAGGCATAAAATAACAAAGATTCTTATCAAGATTAATCTGATATGAGGAATATCAGACCTTAAAGGCATTTTATGAGTTTCTTCTGAATCTTATTTGTACCAGATGAAATAATTACATAGAATTACACAAAGTTTTCTTTCTTTTCTTTTTTTTTCCTTTTTGAGATGTAATCTTGCACTGTTGCTGGGGCTAGAGTACAGTGGCATGAACTCGGCTCACTGCAACCCCTGCCTCCCGTATTCAAGCAATTCTCCTGCCTCAGCCTCCCGAGTACCTGGGATTACAGGTGCTTGGCACCACGCTCAGCTAAAAAAAAAAAATTTTTTTTTTTTTAGACAGAGTCTTTGGTTGTCCCCTAGGCTGGAGTACAGTGGTGCGATCTTGGCTCACTGCAACCTCCGCCTCCTGGGTTCAAGTGATTCTCCTGCCACAGCCTCCTGAGTAGCTGGGACAAGAGGTGGCTGCCACGATGCCTGGCTAATTTTTGTATTTTTAATAGAGACGGGGTTTCACTACATTGGCCAGGTTGGTCTCAAACTCTTGACCTCGTGATCCACCCTCTTTGGCCTCCCAAAGTTCTGGGATTACAGATGTGAGTCACTGTGCCCAGCAAAGTTTTCTACAGAAGATATAATTGGATGGTAACCATATGTTTTGTTTCTGCTTTCCACCAATCCTTTGTTATAGGAACATTGGTTTCACATTATTTTCCTAATCAATATCTATCACAACAGTCTTAACTGACTTCCTACCTTATCTTATTCAGGTCTAAATTTTATCATGTCTTGGAGACCAACATAACTGCACCTTTTCCATGAAGACTCTTTGGTGGTCTTTTATACAACCTGTAGCTATTGTTTACTGCTCTCAACTATCCGACCCTCAGAACTTGCTGCCTTATAACAGCATCTTCTTATTTGAATGTTCTTTCTGTGCCTATCAAATAGGAATGCTTCAAAGACAGACAGAAATTCTGAACCAAGAATTGTTGCTACTGGAGATTCAACTTTTTTCAGAAGATTCATAATATTTTTGTTTTTGTTTTTAATAAATTCCATTCTTTGGATCGTGACAGTTGTAATTTTAGAAATCATTTTTATAGAGTATAAAAAAAGATGAATCTGAAACTCAGGGGAGGGGCCAAGATGGCTGAGTAGAAGCATTCAAGTCTCCCATCAAAATAAAACATAACTGGCAACCAAAATAGCTAGGTTCTCTCATCAAAACTGACTAAAAGGTTCATGTGACTCACAGAGAGAAAGCAAAACAGTGTGGTGTGGTGACTCACCTGAAAGCCACATGTGAAAGGGGAACCGCCTACCCCTAGCCAAGGGAGGCAGTGAGTGAGCATGCTACTCAGCAGGGGAAGCTGTGCTTTTTCCATAGAACTGTGCAACTCATGGATCAGAAGATCCCACCTGTGAACCCACACCACTGGGTTCTAGCGTCCCAACCCAGGAGCATGCAGATTCTTACAACACGTCAGTTGGAATCTGCTTAAGTCTACCTAGCTCCCAAAGGGAGAGGTGACCAACACCTGCTGTGGCTGCCTGCTCTCTAAGCCATTTGAGCTCCTTGGGGTAGAGGCCGCAGGCAGCACTAGGACCCACAACAGCCTAACACAATAAGCTCTCTGGGTAGGGCAGCACCCATTGCTATAGCTGCAGTTTGTGCTTTTCCCCTGCTGGAGCCAGGGAAGCTGGATGGCTTGGTCCCAAGACTTGTCCCCACAGCCTAACACACCTGCTATATTAGGCAGTGGCCAGAGTGCCTCTTCAGATCTAACCATGACCCATCCTTCCTCAGTGGGTGGGGCTTCCCTGCAAAATCTCCAGTAACTCCAGCCAGATGCTCAGGGACAGAATTCAGATCTCCCTGGGCCTGAGCTCATAAGGGTAAGGGTGGCTGTAATCTCTGTAAACCAGCAGACTTAGCCTCTCCTCCTGGTAGTTCTGAGGTATCTGGGCAGCCCAGATAAGTGGGTTTCCCCCCAGCAAAGCACATGCTCTCCACCAAGGGACAAAATGCTTCATTAAATGGGTCCTGTTCCCTGTGCCACTCAACTGGATGAGACCCTGCAGCAGGGATTGTCAGGCACCCTATATAGGAGTGATCTTACTGGCATCAGGTTGGTACCTCATGGGGTCAGAGGTCCCAAAATAAGGAGCAGGCACCCATTTTTGCTGTTCTCCAGCTTCCTTAAGCAACATTTCCAGGCATGGGAGTGAATGAAATAAAAAGGGCCTGAAGTGAACCCCCAGCAAACTGCAGCAGCCCTAAAAAAGAGGGAGCTGACTAGTGAAAGACAAACTATCATAAAGTGACAAGAGGATAAAAAACAAACACAAAAAAGGCCCCCACAAAATCCCCATCCAAGCATCAGCAGCCTCAAAGACCAAAACTAGACAAACTCATGAATATGAGAAAGAATCATCAAAAAAATGCTGCAAACCCAAAAGGCCAGAGTTCTTCTTCTCCTTCAAATGATCGCAACATCTTCCCATCAAGGGCTGAGAACTGGAGGATCAGATGAACAGATTGACAGAAGTATGCTTCAAAAGATGGGTAATAAAAAACTATGCTGAGATAAAATAGCATGCTCTAACACAATACACAGAAGCTGAGAATCTTGATAAATGGTTAGAGGAATTGCTAACTAGAATAACCAGTTTAGAGAGGAACATAAATGATCTGATGGAGCTGAAAAACATAGAGCAAGAACTTTGTGAAGCATACACAAGTATCAACAACCTAATCAACCAAGTGGAAGAAAGGATATCAGAGTTTGAAGACCACTTTACTGGAATAAGGCATGTAGAAAAGAATAGAGAAAAAGGAATGAAAAGGAATGAACAAAGCCTCCAAGATATATGAAACTTCATAGTGGAACAAACCTACGATTGATTGCAGTATCAGAAGATGGGGAGAATGGAAACACACTTCAGGATATTACCCGGGAAAACTTCCCCAACCCAGCAAGAAAAGCTAACAAGCAAATTCAGCAAATACAGAGAGCACTACTAAGATACTCTACAAGAAGAGCAACCCCAAAACACATAATCATCAGATTCTTCAAGGTCAAAATGAAAGAAAAACTGCTAAGGTCAGCCAAGGAAAAAGGCTAGGTCACCTACAAAAGGAAGCCAGTCAGGCTAGCAGCAGACCTCTCAGCAGAAACTGTACAAGCCAGAAGAATTTAGGGAAGCAATATTCAACATTCTTAAAAGAATTTTCAACCCAGAATTTCATTTCCAGCCAAACTAAGCTTTGTAAGTGAAGGGGAAATAATATCCTTTCCAGACAAGCTGGAAGGATTTGTTACCACCAGGCCTGCCCTGCAAGAACTCCTGAAAGTAGCACTGTAGATGGAAGGAAGGAAAAAAAAAAAAAAAAAAAAAAAAAAAAAAAGAAAAGAAAAAAAAAAAAAAAAAAAAAAAAAAAAACGGTACCAGCCACTGCAAAAATGCGTGTAAATATAAAGACCAATGACACTATGAAGAAGCTGCATCAACTAGTGTGCAAAATAACCAAATAGCATCATGATGACAGGATCAGATTCATACATAACAATATTAACTTCAAATGTAAATTGGCTAAATGCCCAATAAAAAGAACACAGACTGGCAAATTGGAGAAGGAGTCAAGACATGTACTGTATTCAGGAAACCCATTGTACATGCAATAAAGGGATGGAGGAATATTCACCAAGCAAATGGAAAACAAAACAAAACAAAAAAGCAGGGGTTGCAATCCTAGTCTCTGACAAAATAGACTTAAACCAACAAAGATCAAAAAGACAAAGAAGGACATTACATAATGGTAAAGGGAACAATTCAACAAGGAGAGCTAACTATTCTAAATATGCACCCAAAACAGGAGAATCCAGGCTCATAAAGCAAGGTCTTAGGGACCTACAAGGAAACTTAGACTTCCACAGAATAATAGTGAAGACTTTAACACCTAACTGACACTATAAGACAAATCAATGAGACAGAAAATTAACAAGGATATTCAAGACTTGAATTCAACTGTGGATCAAGTGGACCTAGTAGACGTCTACAGAACTCTCCACCTCCAAGTAAAAATAATATATTTTCTTCTCAATGCCACATGGCACTTATTCTAAAATCAATCACATAATTGGAGGCAAAACACTCCTCAGCAAATGCAAAAGAACTGAAATCATAACAACAGTTTCTCAGACCACAGTGAAATCAAATTAGAACTCAGGATTAAAAAACTCACTCAAAACCACACAATTTCATGGAAATTGAGCAAGCTGCTCCTCAATGACTCCTGGGTAAATAATGAAATCAAGAAGTTATTTGAAACCAATGAGAACAAAGAGACAATGTACCAGAATCCCTCGAACACAGCTACAACAGTGTTAAGAGGGAAATTTCTAACACTAAATGTCCACATCAGAAAGGTAGAAAGATCTCAAATCAACACCCTAAGATCATAATCAAAAGAGTTAGAAAGGCAAGATAAAACTAATCCAAAAACCAGCAGAAGACAAGAAATAACTCAAAGAAGAGAAGAATTGAAGGAGATATAGACAGGAAAAACCCTCAAAAAACTCCATGAATCTAGGAGCTGGTTTTTTGAAAAAATTAACAAAATAGATAGACCATTACTAGAATAATAAAGAAGAGAGAGAAGAATCAAATAGACACAATAAAGATAATAAAGGGGATATACCCCTGATCCCACACAAATACAAACAGGCATCAGAGAATATTATAAACACTTCTACCCAAATAAACTGGAAAAAATAGAATAAATGGATTAATTCTCAGATGCATAACCTTACCAAGACTAAACCAGGAAGAAGTCAAATTCCTGAATAGACCAATAACAAGCTCTGAAATTGAGGAGGTAATTATTTCCTAAAACCAGAAACAGCCAGGGACCAGGGCTGAATTCCACCAGAGATACAAGGAGGAGCTGGTACCATTCCTTCTGAAACCATTTCAAACAATGAAAACAAGGGACTCCTTCCTAATTCATTATATGAAGCCAGCATCATCCTGACATCAAAACCAGGAAGACGCACAACAATAAAAACTTCAGGTCAATATCACTGAAGAACATCGATGTGAAAATCCTCAATAAAATACTTGTAAACCGAATCCAGTGTTACATGAAAAAAAAANAAAAAAAAAAAAAAAAAAAAAAAAAAAAAAAACTTACCCACCAATAAAGTCGGCTTCATCCCTGGGATGAAAGGCTGGTTCAAAATACGCAAATCAATAAATGTAATCCATCACATAAACAGAACCAAAGACAAAAACCAGATGATTATCTCAATAGATGTAGAGAAGGCCTTTGATGAAATTCAATATCCTTCATGTTAAAAACTCTCAATATGCTGGGTATTGATGGACAATATCTCAAAATACTAAGAGCTATTTATGTCAAACCTACAGTCAATATTCTATTTAATGGGGAAAAGCTGGAAGCATTCCCTCTGAAAATGCATATAAGACAAGGATGCCCTCTTTCATCACTTGCATTCAACATAGCATTGGAGGTTCTGGCCATGACAATCAGGCAAGAGAAAGAAATAAAGGGTATTTCTAATAGAAGGATAGGAAGTCAAGCTGTCTCTGTAGGCAGATAACACGATTTTATATTTAGAAAACCCCATCATCTCAGCCCGAAATTTCTTGAACTGATAATAAACCCCATCAAAGTCTCAGGATACAAAACCAATGTGCAAAAACCACAAGCATTCCTTTACACCAACAATAGGCATGCAGAATGAATGACTTCCCATTCACAGTCACTACAAAGAAGATAAAATACCTAGGAATGCAGCTAAAAAGGAATGTGAAGGACCTCTTCAAGGAGAACTACAAACCAATGTTCAATGAAATAAAAGAGGACACAAACAAGTGGAAAAACAATCCATCCTCATGGGTAGGAATAATCAACATCGAGAAAATGGACATACTGCCCAAATAAATTTATAGATTCAATGATATTCCCATCAAACTACCTTTCACATTTTTCACAGAATTAGAAAAAAAAAACTATTTTAAATTTCATATGAAATCAAAGAAGACATCGTTTAGCCACGACAATCTTAATCATAAAGAACAAAGCTGGAGGCATCATGCTACCTGACTTCAAACTATACTACCAGGCTACAGTAACCAAAACGACATGGTACTGGTACTAAAACAGACATTTAGACCTATGGAGCAAAACAGAGACCTCAGAAATAACACTGCACATCTACAACCATCTGATCTTCAAAAAACTTGACAAAAATAAGCAATGGGAAAAGGATCTCCTATTCAGTAAATGGTGCTAGGAAACTGGCTAGCCATATGCAGAAAACTGAAACTGGACCTTTTCCTTACATCTTATACAAAAATTAACTCAAAATGGATTAAAGACTTAAAGGTAAAACCCAAAATCATCAAAACTCTAGAAGAAACCTTAGGCAATACCATTCAAGACATAGGCATGGGCAAGGACTTCATGACAAAATCACCAAAGCAATTGCAACAAAAGCCAAAATTGACAAATGAGATCTAATTAAACTAAAGAGATTCTGCACAGCAAAAGGAAATGGCATCAGAGTGAACAAGCAACTTACAGAATGGGAGAAAGCTTTTGCAATCTACCCATCTGACAAAGGTCTTTATCCAGAATTTACAAGGAACATAAACTTATTTACAAGAAAAAACAACCCCATCAAAAAGCGAGCAAAGGATATTACAGGCACTATGCAAAAGAAGACATTTACATGGGCAACAAACATGAAAAAACGCTCAACATCACTAATAATTAGATAAATGCAAAATGAAAACCACAGTGAGATACCATCTCACGCCAGTAAGAATGGCGATTATTAAAAGTTCAAAAAACGATAGATGCTGATGAGGCTGTGGAGAAAAAAAGAATGCTTTTGTACTTTTGGTGGGAATGTAAATTAGTTTAGCCATTGTAAAAGACAGTACGACAATTCCTCAGGGATCTAGGACAAAAAATACCATTTGACCTAGCAATCCCATTACTGAGTATATACCCAAAAGAATATAAATTATCCTATTATGAAGACATATACACATGTAATTTTATCGCAGCACTATTTACAATAGCAAGTATGTGGAACTAACCCAAATGCCCATCAGCGATAGAGTGGATAAAGAAAATATGGTGCATGTACACCATGGAATAGTATGCAGTCAAATGAATGAGATCATGTCCTTTCCAGGGACCTGGATGCAGCTGGAAGCCATCATCCTCAGCAAACTAACAGGAACAGAAAACCAAACTCGGAAGATTCTTACTCATAAGTGGGAGTTGATCATTGAGAACATATGGACACAGAGAGGGGAACATCATACCCCAGGGCCTGTTTGGGGTGGAGGGTGAGGGGAGGGAACTTAGAGGAAGAATCAATAGGTGCAGCACACCACCAAAGCACACATGTACCTATGTAATGAACCTGCGCATTCTGCACTCTGCACATGTATTCAGTTTTTGTTGTTGTTTTTAAGAAGAAGGATCCAGAATCATCACTTGGCAGTATAGTGTGATGACTTATTTCCACTGGCGTCCAGGAAACTTGGCTGGGAGCTTCCCTTGGGGTCTAGAGTTAACCAGAGGCTACATGTTTTAGGCAACTTAATTCATATTTTACTTAAATTCATATAAATCCTTAAAAAAATCATTTGACTTCATCCTTGCTGCCTATATCCAGTCAGTAACCAGTGCTTTGTTCTACGCCACCTTACTTCAGACTTTACTACAGCCTACCTGGATTTTGCAGTAGCTTCTTAACTGCTTAAACTTTGATTATTGCCCCAGCCAACATATTCTGACACAGAAATCTCTCTGAGTTAGATGCAATTGTATTATGCCCCACACTCACCCAGATAGAAACGATCAATAGATACATTTAGAATGAATAAGATGCATGTAATCAAATTACATTCAGAATCTACCACCACAAGTAGTAAACACAATGGTGGATAGCAGAGGCTGGGAAGGGTAATGGGGGTTGGGAGGTGAGATGATAAAGAGGGGTTGGGCGATGGGTGCAAAAATTCAGTTATATAAAAGGAATATGGTCTAGTGTTTGGTAGCACAACAGGTCAAGTACAGTTAACAGTAATTTATTGTATATTTCACAGTAACTAAAGGAGCGGATTTGAACTGTTCCCAGCACAAATGATAAATGTTTGAAGTGATGGATATGTGATGGATACCCCAATTACCCTGATTTGATTATTACCATTGCATGTTTGTATCAAAATATATATACCCCATAAACATGTACAACTATCATGTATCTATAAAAATTGGAAATAAACTACCACCACCTTTCTTCAGCCTATTTTCCAATCTCCTCTTTCACTGCACTAGGCACACAATCTCTGTACCTGTGATCTGTGCCTTCCAAGGCTTTGCTCATGTTGTAAGAAACATACTTATTGTTTAATATATCCTGTACCACTGTAGGTTGACTGTAATTAACAGTAATTCATAGTTTCAAATAGCTGGAAGGAGGATATTGAATGTTTCCAACATAAAGAAATGATAAATTTTGAGTTGATGGATATGCTAATTAATCTGATCTGATCACTACACATTATATGTATGGAAATATCACTGTGTACCCCATGAATATAGGCAGTTATTTGTTAATTTCAAAAATAAAAAATACCCTAAAAAAAAAAGAAGAATTTTTTAAAAAGATGAATCCTACCTTGTGGTTTCTAATATGGAAGCGATAGGAACTTGCATATGGGAGAAACAACCACAGGTAACAGAACGATTTATTCAGCTATTAGTGCAAAGAAAGCGTATTTGCCGCTACCTTGATTTCCACACTCCATTCCAAATCCCAATTTTAGTAGTATATTCACATTATTGTGATACGTTTAAATGTATTCCTTCATTTACACAAAACCAGAAGTAAGAATCTTAGCAATTACAGTGTTAGGTAAGAATTAATACTCATTTGACAAAAATAAAAAAATAAATTCTGTTTGGTGTGGTTTTGAATAGGCCCTTATTTTCATTATCTCTTTTTTCCATCTATCTATCTATCTATCTATCTATCTATCTATCTATATATATATATATATATTTCTATTCATACTAGTTGCTTCATTTGAAAAATTAGGAAAATATTTGTAAATCAAAAAAGATTTTGAAGAGAAAAAATTGTGAGACTTTGCATAGCCTTCTGGATGGATGTGTTTGTGTCATTTCTTTATCCATGGGAGGAAAATCATACAGTAGTGAGAACATTTCATTATTACCACTCTAAGTTTTCAGAATAAAGCTGAAAGTTCTGAATTTAAGTGGAAAGTAAGATAAATAAACAGAGAAAGTTGAATTTCCACCCAGCCTGTCCAGTCTTCTGTTTTAAATACAGTCTTTACTTATGGACCTTTTTCACATAGTGGTATATATTTTCATTGGATATTGATTACTATTATTGCAGGGCTAGTTTGGATCAAATCTCCTTCCCACAACCCACTTTCTATCACAGTTAATGGGTTTGCAGCTCATTTATAATGATCATATTGGCAGGAATTTAGCTAATATTACCAAACACTCAATAGGAGTGGTTTTTCTACTCTCCCGAGTGCGTCTCAGCTGCAGGTAAAGAATGTTACAGCTGGATGAGAGAGCTAATTAGAGCCAATTAGAGCTTGAGTGACCAGCAATGGCATTAAAATGTCTGGCAGAATCTACCTTGTCCTTGTAACACAGAGGTTTTGTATCTTTGCAAATACCTGTCTTGGAACATTAAACATTTTATAGAATTGCAGGTAATAAGCACTTAAATTTAATAATCAAAAGAGGCATTGCCAAAGTAATCCTGAAAGTAGGACTTCACTAGACATAATTATACATTGACTGCCAAAGGCATCTCAAAATTAACAGCAAGTTTTAGATGCTTAATGAGAAGCATTAAAGTTCTATAACAAATTTGAACTTAATAAATCCAGTGAACTGAATTTAATTCATCATATGTATTCATGTTTCCTCATATAAGGTACATTGTCTCAGTACTTTGGAGGAGCTATTGGAGGTCTGTCTTCATTTTACTTTATTTATTTTGTTCCAATGGGATACACCAATCCTTTTATGAGTGAGAATGTTTTTGCATAACATTGTATTCCTATCCACTCAGTTCACAAGAATGTGGAACTTCATCTGCCCCTTGGAAAGTGGTGAAGATTATGTAGGCAGAAGAAGGATCAAATCATTTTATTTTATATTTTTATAGCTTTTGTTTGAAAAAAATGGTGTGATTACAAATAGAAGAAGAAAACTTCTAAATGTTAAATTATAATTTTGAAGACACTGAAGCTATTACATTATGTTCAAAATGTAGTTGTGCAAAATTATATTTTTAATCTACCTAATTATTCATCTGTCATGAATACAGCCATCTGAAAAATAACAATACTGTGTTCTATAATATCCAGATGTTCCAAATAATGATTAGAAGTAAGCAGGAGTACATTTTTAAAATATGTTTTTAAAGGCCTAAGAATCAAAAATATTATAAGTGGGAAATACATAAAAAAATTTTTATAATATACTTTATGCTTGAAAGGTAAATAGTAGGTATAGAAAATTATATGAGAAATTTCTATTGCTTAACCATTTCTAAATATCACACAAAGCCTATATTTATTACATTTATGTATATTTATAATGCACCATTTTCTGAAAGTCACAGCAACAGTATGTAGCCATAATTTATAAGGGAGTAATCAATAATTTTTGATAGGTTGAACACAGCAAAATCAATTAGCATCTATATAGAAGCAAAAATTGTTTTTCTGGTATGCATTTCTAAACAGCTTTAAAGACTACACGATGAAAATGCACTCCATGGAATTGTTTGTCCTTACTCAAATTCAATTCTAGTTATGACCCTGAGAGATGATTAGTAAATTCAACTTTTTAATTAGCATTTTGCATAATTCATTGAAATTATAATGCACTTGTGCATTTGATTGTCAAGGTGCAGATGTGCTAATATGAGGCTATAATTTTCTCATCTAAATAACTCTTTTAGTAAAACCTCCAATTTCTCACAATTCTATTGTATAAGACCTATTATTGCTCATTTTTAAAAAATGAGTTGAGAACTGGATTTTGAAGTCAGCTTGTATTGTTACAATAGATTTCTCAGGATACCAGAACCAAAATAAACTAACATTTTAAAAATAATTTTTTTATTCTATTTTGATTAAAACTACTTGATCACAGTTAAAGTAACTTTTAAATGTACCAAGTAGAATACATTTATAAATTATATCACAATAAACCCAAATAGAAATTATTAAATGAAAAATTAAAAGGATGCCGTTTTTGCATTTTATTGCACTAAGGAAGTGTGGGCACGATAATCATAGAATCTTCACCATGAATGGTCAGGTGAAATTGGTACTAAACAAAAAATGGGTGTTTATTTAATATGTGGTTTCATGAGATGAACCTTGATACTTAAAATAATAATTGATTGATACGTTTCTCAAAGCTTCCTAGGGTTTATCCAAACATATATCTATTTATATTGAACTTTAGTGCTTGTTTCATACAAATCACAAGCTCCTATGAACTGGGCAGCTTTGCTTCAACTCTATGGCAAATGAGAAAAAAAGTAGTAAAATACGGAATGTGGCTGTTCAAAGAAATGGCAGGATGCGCTATGACATTGTTTTCTTTCTGTACACGAGATAGATTGTTAGAATGAATTAAATGTTTCCAAACGAGGTGAGAGAACTTGCAATCCAGGATTCTTGGCCATGAGTCCTATTTACAAATGAGGTAAACTGCCTGGGCTTAAGCACCCAAACATGTGATGGTTGCTGCCTACTCTGCCAGCAGTGATGTTTGTGCTGTTGATCCTGGGAACACTGGCCAGCAAAACTGCTATTATTGCAAACATGTGTGGCAATGCTGAATGAGATTTCTAAGGAACCGAGCGGTAGAATGAATATTAGTGTTTGGGACAAATGCTTTCTTAGGACATGATTTAAAAAGCACTTCCTACATTCCAAAAGTCTGCTATACAGAATGCTTATTACATGGATAGTAGTATAAAGAGACCTCTGTGTTGCTCCTGGCATGGCCTACATAAGTCCCTAGTAGGTAATCCCTCACAGCAATTTTATAGCATCTGGCTCTAGGTAGCCCATAAAACAAAGTGAAGCATTGCAGTCATGGCAATGCTGATGAACTGAGACTGGCTTATGTTGAGTTCCACTGTTGTACTTCCAAGTGGAATTATAGTGTGTCTCATGATTCTTTCATGCTAGAAAATAATTTTTTGTTCTTTACTTATTAATATTTATATAAAAATTGAAGTAACTTTCATCTTTGTTTGATAATATCTAAGTTAACTTAAAATTTATGAAGATGAAGGTTCTGAAGTTCCCAGAAATTGCCAAACATTTGGAAATAATCATTTTCAAAACGGTAATGTGGAATTTTATTTTCAGAGACACTGAAGGTTACTATCAAATAAGAAAGAATTTGATAAAACATAAGCTTCATTAAGACTTTAAATGTAAGTTTACAATCCTAAATTGTATCTTAGGTGAACATTCTAATTGAATTAATTGTATCATTTTCATGCATACATTCAGTACTTTTAAGTTAATTCAATGATTTTTACATTTAATAATGATATAAAAATTATCAATGGTTAAATTTAGGTGTCAACTTGACTAGATTAAAGAATACTTAGCTGGAAAAACATTGTTTCTGGGTGTGTCTGCAGGGGTGTTTTGGGAGGACTTTGATATGTGAGTCAGTGGATTAAGTGAGAAAGATTCTCCCTCAATTTGGGAAGGAACCATCCAATTTGGGATTCCAGTTGGAAGAAAAGTCAAAAGAAGGACAAACTATTGCTCTCCTTCTTGCTTCCAAAGCCAGAGGCCCTTCTTTTTTTTAAAAAAATTATTTATTATTAAGTTCTGGGGCACATGTGCAGATTGTGCAGGTTTGTTACATACGTATACACGTGCCATGGTGGTGGTTTGTTACATCCATCACTCCATCATCCACATTAGGTATTTCTCCTAATGGTATTCCTCTCCAATCTCCCCAACCCCTGCTACTCCTCTTCCAGCCCTCTACTCCCCAGACCCTGGTGTGTGATGTTCCCCTTCCTGTGTCCCTGTGTTCTCATTGTTCAACACCCAGTTATGAGTGAGAACATGTGGTGTTTGGTTTGCTGTTCTCGTGTCTTTGCTGAAAATGTTTTCCCAGTTTCATCCATGTCCCTGCAAAGGACATGAACTCATCCTTTTTTATGGCTACATAATATTCCATGGTAAATATATGCCATATGTTTTTTTATCCAGTCTATTATTGATGGGCATTTACCAAAACAGAAATATGGACCAATGGAACAGAACAGAGGCCTCAGAAAGAATGCCACACAACTACAACCATCTGATTTTTGACAAACCTGACAAAAACAAGCAATGGGAAAAGGATTCCCTATCTAATAAATGGTGTCAGGAAAACCAGCTAGCCATATGCTGAAAGCTGGAACTAGATCGTTTCTTTACACCTTATACAAAAATTAACTCTAGATGGATTAAAGATTTAAACATAAGACCTAACACCATAAAAACTCTAGAAGAAGCTTGGGCAATACCATTCAGGTCATAGGCATGGGCAAGGACTTCATGACTAAAACACCAAAAGCAATGGCAACAAAAGCCAAAATAGACAAATGGGATCTAATTAAACTTAAGAGCTTCTGCACAGCAAAGGAAACTATCAGTGGAGTGAACCGGCAACCATTAGAATGGGAAAAATGTTTTGCAATCTACGCATCTGACAAAGGTCTAATAGGCAGAATCTCTAGAGAACTTAAACAAATTTACAATAAAAAAAAAAATCAAAAACTGGTCAAAGGATATGAACAGATACTTTCCAAAAGAAGACATTTATGCAGCCAACAAACGTATGAAAAAGAAGCGAGAGGCCCTTCTATTCCTGCATTTGAGTATCAGAATTCCAGTTCCTCCAGCTCTTGGACTCTGAAACTCATAACAGCAGCTGTGTTCTTGGGCTTTTGACATGGGACTGAATTCATACCACTGGATTCCCTAGACCAGGGAAGCCAGTTGGAGTGACGCAGTCCAAATTTGAGCACCTGAGGAATGCTTGGACTGTCACGTTACTGGCTTCTCTGGGCTCCAGTTTGCACATGGCCTATCATGAGACTTCCCAGCCTCCGTAATCATATGAGCTTATTTCCCTAATAAATCTTCTCTAATATAGCTGTCTCCAAATTCTGTATGTTCTGTCTCCCTAAGAACCCTGACTAACACAGTCATTAACCTTTAACAGTAAATTTCAAATGACTTCGGTTTCCAAATATACCTGACTTTCTAAATACCATTCTAATGAAAACATAAAGCCCACAATTTATAGTACCATTTAGAAATGAAGCCCAACTTTATGGGACATCATTGTAATATTTTCCTGATGAGTATTTCCAGAAAAAAATTTATTTAATAAGTGATTGTATTTTAAAAAGAAGATGCATGGAAGGAACCATGAGGAGAACATGAAACACACTTGGAACATATTGTGGTCTATATAAGTTATATTCCTGGACACTTCTTTGTTTGGTAACAACAAGTGTCATGTTCTCCAACTTTCCTGTTAATCAGCAATGTTGAATCAATTTGGTTGCTTCACTGTATAATGTTTCCAAGAAAACTAAAGCCTTATTAATGTACACACAGCTCTTGGAAGAAGATGTGTAATATGTATTTGATTCCACTGTGGTTTTATGAGAATACTAGGACATTAAAAAAAGAAAATTACATAGCAAATTCTCATTGGATATTTTTTGAGGTCACACAGAGCAAGGTGGTCTTCAGATTGACAAGTGTGCACCTTATCTGAATTACAAAGATAACTGTATCAGCCCTGTTATTAAGTTTTTCAGCTTTTTGATATTTTAATAAAAGGATTAGTCAATACTCCAAGATTGTTCAGTTTTTCACTTCGTTTTTGTTTTGGTCATATGGCATTGAGAGGGACCAAGTTTTAGGTCAATCAATGGGAAGGTAAAATGAAATATGAGGAGAAACAAAAATGCACAGAAAATTCCCAGGAGTTGATGATGGCAAAAGTAATTGTGAAGTTATTCCATAAGTGATTAGAATTTCAGAAATATCTATGACATTGCTTACTTAACCACATAATAGATGAGATTAATAAGTATTCCGTTAATCATCAGCAGAATTATTATCATCATTAATAATATAAATGTTTTCCTTTCCATTTCTTTTCATTTTTTTAACTTATAATTTCAGGGGTACAGGTGCAGGTTTGTTATATAGGTAAACTTCAGTCATGGGGATTTGTTATACAGACTATTTCTTCACCCAGGAGTTAAACCTAGTAAACATTATTATTTTTTTTTCCAAATTATCTCCCTTAACCCACCCTCTACTTTCCACCTTCCATTAGGCCCTAGCACGTGTTACTTCCAACTACATGTACATATGTTCTCATCATTTGGCTGCCATTTATACATGAGAACATGTGGTATTTGGTTTTCTATTTCTGCATTAGTTTGCTAAGAATAATGGCCTCCAGCTCCATCCATGTCCCTGCAAAGGACATAACCTCGTCCTATTATTTTTAATGGATACAGGATATTCCATGGTATACATGTACCACATTATCTTTATCTACTCTATTATTGATGGGCATTTAAGCTTATTTTATTTATTTGCTATTGTGAATCATGCTGCAATGAATATACAAATGCATTTGTATTTACAATAGAACAATTTATATTCCTTTGGGCATATACCCAACAATGGGATGGTGGACTTATGGTAGTTCTGACTTTAGGTCTTTCAGGAATTGCCACAGTGTCTTCTACAATGGCTGAACTAATTTACACTCCCACCAACAGAATATAAGTGTTCCTCTTTCTCCACAACCACATCACAATATTTTATTTTATTTTATTTTACTTTCTATTAATAGTCATTGTGATTGATGTGAGATGGTATATCATTGTGGTTTTCATATAATTTCTCTAATAATCAGTAGTGTTAAGCATTATTTCATATGATTATTGGCCACATGTATTTTCTCTTTGAAAAGTCTCTGTTCATCTCCTTTGCCCACTTTTTAACCTTCACTTTGCCTGAAAATCAGATTTGGGGATGAGATACAGATCATAAAATACATATTTAATGTGTTTAAAGAAATAAAATTTAAAGGAAGAATTCACAGATTGTAACATTAAACAGAAAAAAAAATCTCAGCAAAGAGAAATAAAAATGGATAACTTGAAAAAAGTTAACAAGACATTTCGATGTTTTAGTCTGTTTTCTGTTGCTAAAACTGAATACTACAAACTGAGGGTTTGTAAGAATAGAGATTTATTTTAGTGTAAAGTGTCAGGAAGGGGTCCAGTTTCTGGTTTCTGCACATGGCTAGCCAGTTTTCCCAACAACGTTTATTAAACAGGGAATCCTTTCCCCATTGCTTGTTTTTGTCAGGCTTGTCAAATATCAGATTGTTGTAGATATGTTGTGTTGCCTCCGAGACCTCTGTTCTGTTCCATTGGTCTATATCTCTGTTTTGGTACCAGTACCATGCTGTTTTGATTACTGTAGCCTTGTAGTNGAAATGCCAGATATAGGTGAGGGGGAGGAAAGCAGCAAATCACACTGCCATGTGTGTACCTATGCAACAATCTTGCATGTTCTTCACATGTACCCCAAAACCTAAAATGCAATAAAAAAAGAAAAAAAACAAAAAAAACAAAAAACTATTAATTTTTACTCTAAAAAATAAAAATAAAAAAAAATAAACAACTCGAAATGTATTAAAGACTTAAACATATACTGAAACTGAAACTCCCAAAAGAAAGCATGGAGGAAATGCTTCATGACACTGCTTCAGGCAATGATTTTTTTGGATATGACACCAAAAGCACAAGAAACAAAAGCAAAAAACCTGAAAAGGCATTTCTTCAAAGAAAGCATGCAAATGGCCAACAGATATATTTAAAAAATGTGTAACATCATTAGCTCTCAGGAAATGAAACACCACCACAATGAGTTATCATCTCACAGCTATTAGAGTTGCTACTATATATCTATATGTATGTACGTATATGTACATATATATGTATGAAAACAAATGTTGACAAGGGTGTGGAGAAACTGGAATCCTTGTACATTGTTGGGGGAATGCAAAACGGTGTAGCCACTTTGGAAAAGAGTATGAAGCTTCCCAAAAAATCCTAAAAGATAGAACTACCATGTAATCCAACAATCTCATTGCTAGGTATTTATCCAAAATAATTAAATCAGGAGCGCAAAGAAATATCTGCATCCCCATGTTCACTGCAGCATTATTCATAATAGTCAAAACATGAAAACAACCTAACTGCTCATTGACAGATGAATGGATAAAGAAAATGTGCCACATATATACCATCAAATATTATTTAGCCTTGAAAAAGCAGGACATCCTGCCATAAGTAACAACATGACTAAACCTACAGGATGTGATGGTTTAAGTGAAATGAACCAATCACAGAAGGACAAACCCTGCCTGGTTCCACGTCCCAAAGTGGGCAGACTTGTACAGAGAGTAGAGACGTGCTTGCCAGGGGCTTGGGAGAAGGCAAAAAAGGTGTCTCATGGGTATAAAGTTTCAATTGTGCAAAATGAGTATGTCCTAGAGATTGCTGTATCCTACTCTGCTTACCGTTAACAAGACTTAAACACTTGTTAAGAGGGTAGATTTCACGTTGTGTTCTTGTCACACAAAAAAAAGAAAACAAGGGTTGTAATTTCTTTCTCTGTTTTATTCAGTACCTACTGAGGAATTTCTTTTTTCTTTTTTTTCTTTTTTTATTTTCGAGATGGAGTCTCACTCTGTCACCCAGGCTGGAGTGCAGTGGCGTGATCTCAGCTCACTGCCACCTCCACCTCCCAGATTCAAGCGAGTCTCCTGCCTCAGCCTCCTGAGGAGCTGGGATCACAGTCATGTGCCACCACGCCCAGCTAATTTTTGTGTTTTTAGTAGAGACAGAGTTTCACCATGTTGGCCAGGCTGGTCTTGAACTTCTGGCCTCAAATGATCCACTCACTGCAGCCTCCCAAAGTGCTGGGATTACAGGCGTGAGTCACCACGCCCGATCGCCTTTTATCTATCACTGATGCATTCCCTGCTGCTAAAAAGGATCGTAGGTTTCCTTATTCCTCTACTGTTGATAATGTGATAGTTGATCTAAATGCAGTAGGTATCTGACCTGTCTTTAATAGAAAGTCACTGGGGTGTGTGATGGGGTTGTAAAGCAGGATGCTGGTGATTGGCTTCTCCATAACCCATGATACGATATCCACTGTCCACATCATCCAGAACCTAAGTTCGTTTGGCTTCAGAGTTGCAGGACGTTCCAATTATTCCACCTTTCTCAGCTTCCTGCCCTTCGTGATCCACTACAGCCCACGTGCAAGGAGAATCTAGGGGGGTAAAGGAGGTCAGATTGGAAAATGTGGCTCCTGTTAACCAGTCTCTGCCCATTTTGGCCTTAATAAAATTTGGATCAAAATTTTAAAAATTAGGAATATGTGTGTTTCACTATTTATCTGTGAAGGAAAGAATCCTGCCTTATGCCTAAAAATATTTTAATAATGTGGAAAAGTTAGCCCTAATAATAGAACCTGCCTACGCACCAACACAATCTCAATCTAGGAGTTAGTCATATGCTGCTATCTAGACACTGTGTGTAGATTTTCTCCAGTCATATTCAGATGGGATTTCAGGTTCCAGTCTGAAGACAAAGGGATTACAAATCAGAAGAGACATCTAATTTCATCAACTAAATCATGCTTGCAAACAAAGCGCGCGCGCACACACACACACGCACACACACACACCCTGCCTGTTTTCATTTTCATTATCCCATCTGGCACTACCCAGATAAGAAAATAAGTAAAAAGAAATATTTTCCATTAGCCACTGGCATAAATCATGATTATTCTGACAGGTATCTCAACAGTACCCACACCTGCGATACCAAGAATTGTAACGTTTATTGTGTGTTTGTTTACTATATGCCAGGCACTTCTAGAAGAGCCTGACTTGGGTTTTCTCATTTGTTTCTCAAAACATTCTTATGAGACAGACACCATTATTATCCCCGCGTTACAGAGAAAGATACCAAGGCACCACGGAGCTAAGTGGTCTAGCCGTGAGTAGTTTGAGCAGCACAACCCAACCCAGCTTGTGCTACTGAAGGCCTGCTCTCTGACTGCTGGAATCCTGGCAGTTTGATGGCAGAGAACTGCTTCAAAAAAATCCACAGCACCATCAATATGGAGCTAATAATAATCACAAATAATAGCAACTGGATGTGTCTGTCCTTTCAACCAAGCGTAGCCCGTGGTACCCGTCAAAGCCCTGCTTTCTTTTTTAATTATCATTATAAGTTCTGAGTACATGTGCAGATTGTGCAGGATTGTTACACAGGTATACACATGCTGCGGTGATTTGCTACACCCATCCCCCCATCATCTACATCAGGTATTTCTCTTAATTTTATCCCTTCCCAATCCCCCCACCCTCTGCTATCCCTCCCCTAGGCCCCCTCACCCCCCAACAGGCCCCTATGTTTGATATTCTCCTCCGTGTGTCCACATGTTCTCATTGTTCAACATGCACTTATGAGTGAGAACATGTGGTGTTTGGCTTTCTGCTCTTGTGTCAGTTTGCTGAGAATGATGGTTTCCAGCTTCATCCATGTCCCTGCAAAGGACATGAATTCATCCTTTTTTATGATCATTAAAAAATCTGGAGACAACAGATGCTGGAGAGGATGTGGAGAAATAGGAACGCTTTTACACTGTTGGTGGGAGTGTAAATTAGTTCAACCATTGTGGAAGACAGTGTGGCGATTCCTCAAGGACCTAGAAATAGAAATTCCATTTGACCCAGCAATCCCATTACTGGGTATATATCCAAAGGATTATAAATCGTTCTACTATAAGAACACATGTAAACGAATGTTCATTGCAGCACTGTTTACGAGAGCAAAGACCTGGAACCAACCCAAATGCCCATAAATGATAGGCTGGACAGGGAAAATGTGGCACATATACACCATGGGATATTATGCAGCCATAAAAAACAATGAGTTCATGTCCTTCATAGGGACACGGATGAACCTGGAAACCATCATTCTCAGCCAAATGACACAAGAGCAGAAAATCAAACACCACATGTTCTCACTCATAGGTGGGTGTTGAACAATGAGAACACATGGACACAGGGAGGGGAGCACTACACACTGGGGTCTGTTGGGGGGAAATAGGGGAGGGACAGCAGAGGGTGGGGAGTTGGGGAGAGATAGCATGGGGAGAAATGCCAGATATAGGTGATGAGGAGGAAGGCAGCAAATCACACTGCCACGTGTGTACAAATACAACAATCTTGCATGTTCTTCACATGTACCACCAAACCTAAAATGCAATTTAAAAAAGAAAAAATATATATATTTCCCTACACTTTCAATTACAGAGTTTTAGAATTAAAAATTTTGCCAAAAAAAAAATAATAGAGATTTATTTGTTCATGGTTTCTAGAGATGAAGAATTCAAGAGCATACTTCTGGTATCTTATAAGAGATTCCTTGCTGTACCATACCATAATGAGGGAATCACATAGCAAGTGGCCAAGAGTGTGCCCACTCAGGTTCCTCCTCCTCTTTTTACAAAGTCATCAGTCCTACCATAGGGACTTCATTCTTGTGATTTTATTTCATTCTAATCACATCCCAAAGCACCAATTCCAATCAACATATAAATTTGAAGACTATGTTCCCAACACATGAAATTTGGGAGATATGTTTAATCAATAGAAATAAATAGTAGAATAAAAGTATATGTGTCTAATTAGTGTCTGAGAAGGCAAAAACATTATGTATTGGGCTACTGTGATATACCGGCTGAGAAATTTCTAGAAATGTTAAAAACGCAAATGGTTAATTAAAGGTAGTACTTTGTACGTCATGCATGATAAAGCAAAAATAAATAAACATAAATCGCGATATAAAAATGTGGAGATTCTTAGCCATAAAACCATATCCAAGCAATTTCTATAAATTGATAACATAAAATTTGTGTTATCTATGCACAGTGTAATGTCTTTTGGTTTCCTGTCCTGTTTTAAAACATATATTTTATATTATATAAATATATATTTTAAAACAGCACAGTAAACTAAAAGGTATCTGAAATATATATATTTCAAAACACCAAAGGAAATTATATATAATTATTATGAAATATATTTTTTAAAATAAATATATTTTCTTCTAACAGATGTCAGTTATTCAGTATTTTAAACCATTGTCTTTGAATATTTACTGCACAACTTTTCATTTCCATACTTTATTTATCATTTTTATTTATTTTCAAACACAACTAAAGATAACATTACTCTATATTCAATGTTTATCTGATTTATTGACATAATTTATCAACTTACATATTCAGCCATGGTTCTAACATACATTCTGTCAATTTTCACTTTCTCCCTACCGAAATGCATTCTTTACTATTTTGTTTTCTTAATTGAGGGTGGCATACTGTACATAATTAGTTATTGTATACATGAAAACATCTTTCTTTTATTCTCAAGTCTAAATGATGCATACATAGATAATAAATTATAACTCGAGTGTTTATTTACTTTTTTATGTATTATTTTCTGACCTCAATTCTGCTATTGTTGCTGATATAGACTGTTAGTAATGTGAAATTTATCTTGTAGTTTTAAGATTACCATTGATATTTTTGAAATTTAATTGACATGTGTAGGTATGGATTTATTTTTATGTAAGTCACCCCACAGTTGAAGATTACACTCTATATGAAAAGTGTGTTTTTCCTAGCATTTAAAATTTTTAGCAACTTTTATAAATGGTGAATCACACTAATTGTCTTTATTCTCTGAATCTTGAAATCCTATTAAATTACTATTGAAATTTCCTGATTTAACCTCAGTGTTTCAAATGTTGTTTTCTATTTACCTCATGGTCTTTGTATTCTGATCCAGATATGGCATTTTTTCTAATTTCCAGTTTATTTTTATCTGTGTTCCTGTTTAGTTTTTATTTCAATGTTTACTTGTAAAATGTATACAATTGAATTTTTATGACATTTTACTTTCATGTATTTTCATATTTTATCTTTTTTCCTAGTATACCTTTTAAATAAAGATGTAGCTGCCTTTAAGAAAGTTTAGCTATATTTAAAAGCATATATTTAATTATCAAACTGATAGGTTTGTTAGTTTGATAAGTAATATTAAACGTTTTTGGATACATACTATATTATTTTAATGTCTTTGTCAGAGAGAGCCACTATATGATTTTTTTAGGGAGTGGATTTCCATTCTGATTATGGATTATGTTGATTTTCATGGTGTTAGATTTCTTTATGTATTTTTGAATAGTTTACAAGCTCAAGTTTGCAGGATTTTTGTATCTGTTTCCTTTCTCAGCTATTTTTCTCTTTCACTATCTAATTTCTGTGTTAACCTGTCACTGTCCAACTTTTTATGGTAGCCTACAACCAAACTCAAAGCTTTCACCTTACAATATGTGTTGAACAATTAAATATACAGCAGATAATTAGCTAGCAAGTGAAAGACTTAAGCTATTTTTTATGGGAAGGCCAAACTCTTATCAATCGTATGTATTACCATTCATTTGAAACTGGGCCGCTCTGATGAACTGAAAACATCATTATAATTTCTCTGATTCCTGGTGAGGTTAAGCAACTTTTCATGCATTAATAATTGTTCTATTTAACTCACTTCTATGTTGGTTACATGATAAGACACTTGGTCTTATTTACTCTCTCTTAATTAGTTACATAGCTCTCACTGCTCTTACAGTCTCAATTAATCAAGTGCTTTAGCTTAGTAATCACCACACTGCTCTCCAAGATTATAATCCCCAAAGTCAACTAGCCCTTTCCCCAAATGAAGGCAAAAAAAAAAATCACATTTTTTGCCTCTCCAGAATTTGTTCTTGAAATTTTATCAGAAAAAAAAGAACAAAAACAAAACAAAAAAAAAAAAAAAAAAAAAAAATTCCAAATTTTTGAATGGAGTATGATGCATGGAAATATGCATCATCAAACGTTAAAACACTATGAATATCTACTGTAATTAAATGGTGTAGAACTGGAAAAAAAATAAAAAGCTATTCTTAAAGATAAATGAAAAGTACAATGTCCAGAAGAACGTGCATATACAGCATGACACACACACACACACACACACACACACACACACACACACGATAAAGTATTATTACAAATTGGTGGGAAGAAAGAAAGTTGCAATGAATTAAAGTCAAAAAGGAAATTAGGACCCTTAAATTCTATCTCAATTTAAGTAACAAAATATTAAACACATTCCACATATATTGTTAAAGTTCCTTAGAAACCTGATACAATAAAAATAAATAAATAAATAATTTTTCATGAATATGCATATAATCTCAGGGTGAGGAAGCTTATTTCAGTATAACCTAAAGATTAAAAACATAATAAATTATTTTAAAACTTCAATATTTAAGAAAATATTGATCATCGGAATTCTCACTGTGTCTGTTTACTATGATGCCTGGGAAACTGATCTTTAATTCAGTCTTTTCAAATTTTATGGCTGAATTACTCATGAATTTTCAGAAAATTAAAAATTATATATCTAAAAATTTTACTTTTTAAATATAAAAAAGCCCCAAATGATTCACTGATAATACTCTTTGAAATGGTAAGATTCTACACTAAACCTGTCAGGTGTAAAAAGATACAAATAACGATGTATTTTTATAAGTATTATAATTACTACTAATTTAAAAATGAGAAAGTTAACAAATTTTATGTTTTACACAAATATATAAAACATCTAAAATAAATGTGGGCGGAGAGTTTTCATATCTTTATTACTATAACTCTAAAATTTCATATTGCTAAGACTATAAAACTTTACTGAATAATAGAAATTTTGAATAAATGGAGTTATTTTCCACATATCTAATAGAATGAAAGCCAAAACTCAATCAATTCTCCCAAAATTATTATACATATTTAACTTAATTGTATTGAAATATTTTGGTTTCCATGACAGCCAACACCAAATAATTTTGATGTTTATTTGGAAGAATATAAACAAAATAACAATGACAATTTATTTCAAATAATAATTCTTTCATTGAATATTTGTATGTTATTTAAGCAATAAACTTCTCTGAATATGGCACAATGGCACAAATTATACAGAACAGCAAATATATATTATATTTATATAATATATGTGATCATATAAGTGAAAACTGTTGTATGTAAAATGTTAATGAAATACAATTGGTTTTCTATAAGGTAAAAATTCAATAGAATTGTTATGCTATTTTTACATTTCATATTACTTTCATTTTGTATGAAGGTAATATGCAACATGCAGTGATGTAAGGAAATAGCCATTTTCATGCATTACTGGCCATAGCAAAATTGGTACCAGCTGTTGGAGAATTTGCTGATACTAATGTGATCACTAAGAAATTTCACTTTTAGAAGTTTATCTTAAGAATTGATAAATGAATTTTGAAAGTAGGAATAGATGCAAAAGTTTAAATGAGATAATTTTCATCCCACCACAATAATTTTAATATAAAAGCCAAATTCATTATTTTAAATGTAGTATACTATGCATTCTAGTTTAATACATCTGGAATACTTACATATATATGTAAATATATTCTATTTTAGTTATATACCAATGGCTTTGGAGAAAATGATTTCCTGACTGGAGAATTTTTGACAGTATTTTGTTTAGTTACATTGGTTTTCATGATATGTATACTATGTTCTTAGTTTTGTTTTCTGAAAACAATACTTTACTATAGAGAGTATCTTTGGAGATGCTGATTACAAATGATATTGTTTTTATATTAAATAATTTTTATTTGAAATATAATATTCCAACTGGACAGTAGATAAATAATAAGAATATAGTGAAATAAATTTTCACAATGGATAAACTCATGACCACTCACAAAATTCAGGAAAAGTAACATCAGTAGCATCCCAGAAATTACAAATAACTGAATTTTTACACTATTCAATGCAATATGCAATGCAAAGTAACACCAAATGTCCTGGCTTCTTATTCCAGGTTTTAGTGTCATATTGTTTTGACCTTCATATACATTTATTAACAGATCATGTTTTCTGGTGTGTCTTTTTTTTTTCTGTATTATATTTTGAGATTCATACCTGTTAAGAATTAATTTGTAGTTCATTAATTGCCTCACAATATTTAACATATAACGACTTGTAAAATGTTGATCAATTCTATGATCAATTAATAGTTGGCCTGAATCCCCCTTAAGCCTATTTATTAAAGTGTTGTAATGAAGTGCCTTCCAAGTGAGTTTTGTCAAATATATATATACATATATATATATATGTGTATATATATATATATATACACACACACACACATGTATATATACATACACATATATATGTATATATATACTTGTATATATATACATATACGTCATATATAGGTAAGTATGTTAGTGTGTGTACATATATACAATTCTTTCTCTGCATATACTCACACTTCTACATATATTTATGTTATTTTAAAAGAAAAAATTCCAGGACAAATGTACATATGTCTTCAATTTTATTTAAAAAGGAAAAATCATTTTTTTACTGTGTTTGTGATAGTTATATTACTTTTGACTTCCTCCAACAGAGTATGAAAATTCCAGTTGTGCCACATACCCAACAAAACTTCTTACTGCATTTTTCATTTTAGTCATTTTAGTAGGTATCTTTTAAAGAATTTTTTTTGTCATAGTGTTTCCACTGCATTGTAGTATCTTCAAAATCATAAATCAATATTTTTATAGGTTTTCTCTTTCAGCCTAATATTCTATTTGGCTAATATTTGCACAAAAATAACATTTTATCTTCATAATAGATTTGACTTTCGGCTTTGTGAGATGTAAGCATATTTATTATTCCAGACGGCCTTACTCTATTTCTGTATAAATATAAAAATCAGATGGTCAATTTTGATAAGAAAAAATCTTACTGGGTTGATTATTTGCATTTGAAAAAATATTTTATTAATTATTTCCAATGCATCAATGTATCATTCTGTAATATTTTACACTTTCTTAGTTTCTTACCATCATATATTATAGTTTTCTGTTTAGATTTTCTGTACAAAATGGAGGAGGAAGAAGGTCAGGAAAAATAACTAATGGTTACTATCTTTAATACCTGGGTGATGGAATAATCTGCACCACTAACCCCCATGACATGTTTAAATATATTACAAACAAGTACTTTACCCCTGAACTTAAAATAAAAGTAAAAAACAAAAACAAAGCACAACTGAAATTAAACTTATTTGGAGCATTTTTAATAGATTAATTTTATTGAGCAATTTTAAGATCACAGCAAAATTAAGCATAAAGTAGAGAGTTCCCATATAATCTCTTCCTCAAATACCAAATTTGTAGAAGGTTAGACTTATTTTTTAAAATAAATGCTTATAAGAGTTTAATGGCAGAGCCATCTGGTGTTGGAGGTTTCCTTGAAGGAAAGGTAATAATTATTATTAAAAATAATGGATTTATTTTCTTTGGTATAACTCAGATTACTGAAATCTTCTACTTTTACTGTCCACTTTCCTAATTTTTCCCCCAAATATATTTGCGCATTTTAGCCAAACTGTCAATTCTATTAGAAAAAATATTTATATAATATCACTATTATTTTAATATCTGAAGGATTTACATTGATAACCCAATTCTCAAACTGGCACTGATAATGTCTTATATTTTTTCTTGATTTGTCTAGCTACTGATTTATGAATTTTATTACTGTCATGTAAGATCCGTATTTTGGTGTATTGTTCTCTATTTTATGTTTGTTTACCATTTCATCGGCTTTTGTTCTTATCTGTATAATTTCTGCTTTCCTTCATATGGAATGTGATTCTTTTGTAGACTGTTTCTAATAAAGAAATTTTTGTAACATATTTTTTGATTAACCAGTGTGAATTTTTCTTTCCTTCATGGGCTGTTCATAGGCAGCTTTTAAAATTTTATAGTTTTCAGGTTTTTCTTGCTCTCTTTTTGTTATTATTCTCTAGCTTAATTCCATTCTGTCAGAAACATACACTACATGATTTCACCAAATACATCAAATTTTGATAATATTCTAGATTCTCCTGAAAAAAGTATGTTATTTCATACACATTATGTAGTGTAGAATATTCTATTTATATATCAGTAACTTCAAGTTTCATAATTATCTTCTTCAGTTATTTTTTAACATTACTGAACATTTATTAAACAATTGAAAAAAATTTGTTATAGTGACATATTACAAATATGTCTTCCAATATATAATTAGCCAATTTTGGTTCTACATATTGTGAAGTTGAATTATTTGACAGAGATTTAGGATTCATTTCCTTCTGTTGGATTGACACCTTAATGTATTATCATGATATTACATTTATTTTATTTTGAATGTTTATAGCCCTAAAGTGTCTTATTTAGTATAGATATATTATCTTTGTTTTATTTATTTTGTAGGCTATAACTTTTTCTTTTCCTTATGTGCCTTATGTGACATTAGTCAATTTTCTCTGGAGTTGGGGAGAAACAGCATGGGGAGAAATGCCAAATATAGGTGATGGAGAGGAAGGCAGCACATCACACTGCCATGTGTGTACCTATGCAACAATCTTGCGTGTTCTTCTCATGTACCCCAAAACCTAAAATGCTATAAAAAATTTGAGAAAAAAAAGAAAAAAGAAAAAGAAACTTATATATTAGCTTATCTGTGATATATTTAACTTTTTAAAGTTGTTTACTTATGAACTACAGTTAGCGTTCTTGATTTATTATGGGTGTATACAAATAATTACACATATCCCTTCCCCAGACATGCCAGAATAGTTCATTTTTCTGCTCTCACAGTAATGGTAAAACCTAGAGCTTAATTTATAAATTAGGCATAAAAAAAGATTAACAGGAATATATAGCAAAATAGAACAATTATGTCAATATACTGCAATAAAAATAATGTGAATGTAGTCTCTCACTCTTACTATCTCAAAATATCTTCTTGTACTCTACTTATTTTTCTTCTTCAGGTGATATAAAATAATATGACTACACGATGATACAAAATGAGGCAAATTACCTGTTAATTTGTTGTCATCTCCTGCATTCCAGATCTGTGGTAGTATTGAAAACCAACATCTCACAATTACGGTGAACACCAGTATCCTGTCAGCTAATAGTGGGTGCAAAACAAGACTGGGGATTCTTGAACCCCATATTTCCAGGGAATTGTGATCATTTAACATCTTTGTTAAAGGCTAATTCTTAATTGAAGAATACACAATGCCTCTGTCTTGCAAGACAACTCACTTTACTCTTAAAGATATTTCTCCATTTCTCTTTTGACCACTAGAAAAATAGCTAAGTTTAAGTCTTAACTAGTTCAGGAAAGTACTGACTCTACTAAAAGAGCCATGAGACTTGGCTAATAATCAGGCTGAAATCATGGTATGGTAAGAAACGTAATCTTGAGCTTCTAGATAAAGAGAGCTGGAATGTAAGAATGGATTATTCAAGGCTGTGTTGACATTTTATTTATGATACAAATATAGAAAACAGAAAAGGAAAGTTATTTACATAGGAACATCTTTTTGGGAAGGCATCTGGTGCTAATATGGTTCTTAGAAGCTAGAAGAAAGAGATGGCACACAATAAATCAGATATAAATGATAGAGCTACTTTTCACTGATGTTGAAAAAAGTCATCAAACACTTAAAATAGACATAATAAAGTGGTTATTCTATGTAATTCCCAGAAAACCTAGTACATATATTCTTCCAGTTAGCAAAGTCATGAAACTGTCTTGATAAGGGGACACCAGCATCACTGAGAAACTGGAAGACATCATTTGTAGATCAGGATAACAGATGCATAGGCTTGCATTATCATTGCTGATCAAGCTACTCCTACCACTGTTAAATCAAGGGCCTCTCATGCTGGATGTGTCAGAAATTCATGTGAATTAAAATCAACATGTATTCTAAGTATGGATTTCATTTCCTGCTCACAGAGTTTCCAACAACACTACTAAGGGCTTCAGTGTGAGTTTAATCCTACAGAACACTGTATCAGACATAAAGTGCCATTTCATAGCAAAACAAGCATTGCAATTAGCAAATGACCATTGGATCAACTGTTTCTATGACACACTACTCCACCCAGAAAACTTCCAGTCTAATAGAATGAAGGAAATATTTTTTGAAGAGGTGTTGAAGTAGCTGCTTGGAGTTATAAACCTACAATAATGGGATTCTACCCTTGAAGATGTAAATACAGTCCAAATTAATTTCCATTATAAGGTTGGGTCTAGGAACAAAGTGTGAAAATAGAACTGGCCCCACTTAATATCATTTTCAATGACCCAGTTTAGAAACTGTGCTTTTTATACTTTTTTCCCTGGTTCCTAGATTGGAAATGTTTTCCTCAGATTACATGGCAAGAATTTGTGGATAAATGAGGAGAATATTAGCAGAATCTGGGAAAAAATGAGAGTCAATTTAAAGCATTCTGATACATTTTGATAGCATTATCATGAATAAAATGATAGTGTCTCAGTTCTTTGAAATTCTTTTCTGAACAGGTTAATAAAGTTAAACAGCATATTATTTCAAAATTCAAATTTTATTCCTTTACTTTTGATATATGGGATGAATCCAATTTACTTCTGTCATTTAGAGCTGATAGTATATTTCAGATAAGTCACATTTTAGAGATCTCTTCCTCAATAAAGTAATCCAAAAAGCATGGTCTTGAACAACATTGCCTTCATAAGATGCTCAAAATTCTAATCCAATTTCAATGGGACTATAAATAGCTCTATTATGGTGGAGTAGAGGCATAGACTAATGGAAAAGTTCTCACTGTTTAGTCACCTGGGCAGTCACATTACATTATTATTTGTCCTCCTCAGGATGCTGCTTAGGATAGTGGTTTGTATCCTAGAAACTTTTTGCAATCATATCCCACAGTCTCGATTTCCAAAAAGATATGTTTCATATTGCATGAGTTGCTATCATTATTTATCTTTCTCAAAAGGGATACACTTCAAAACAAAAGAATCTCTGAGTTAGTGCCATATTTTAGGGCATCTTAACTCTGCAAGAGAGCTTTGCAGCATAAAATCTATTCATAGTCTCACAACAGTAGGTGTCCCAATGTCAGAATATGGAGGATTATTGTAATGGGAGCCAAAAATAAATACTTCTTGTTATTTCTCAAACTAAGAGAAAACTATGTTATCTTGCCATGCATAAAACTCACTTAAAGACTGGCATAAATGAGAGTGAATTGTTTTTAATAAGTGGTATTTGTTGAGATAGAGGAAAGAGAATATGAGTGATTGAATTTTCTTAAACTAGGCCACAAAATTACATTCGGCCCTAGACTAATATGTGAAGGAGTAGGCAGAAAAGAAGAACTACAAAGCCAGCATGAACCTAATACCAAAACCCGGCAGAGACACAACAACAACAACAAAAAAAAAAAAAAAAAAAAAAAAAAAAAACACAGATGTTGATATCTTTAACAAAATACTAGCAAACCAAATCCAGCAGCACATCAAAAAGTTAATACGTCATAACCAAGTAGGCTTTATTCTAGGGATGGCAAGGTTGGTACAACATATAGGAATCAATAAATGTGATTTACCACATAAACAAAATCTGAATAGAGACAGAAAAAGGTTTAGGTCAAATCCAACATCTCTTCATAATGTACCCTCAGTGGACTAGGCATCAAAGGAACAAATATCAAAATAATAAGAGCTTTCTATGGCATACCCACAAACAACATGGCTTTGAATGAGCAAAAGCAAACTTGATTATGATATATTAATTTTTTGATGTACTACCAGATTCAGTTTGCTAGTATGTATTTTGTTAAGGATTTTTGTGTCTATATTCATGAGAGATATTAGCCTGAAATTTTCTTTTTCTGTTATATCTATACCAGATTTTGGTATTAGGCTGATGCTAGCTTCATAGTTCTTCCTTTCTGCCTACTTTTCCCCACATTGGTTGAGGACCCAATATAATTTTGTGAACTGTTACAAACATTCTGCTTGAGAACTGGAACAAGGATGCCCAGTTTCAACACTCCTATTAATCATATTACTGGAAGTCCTAGATGAGGCAATCAGTCAAGAAAAAGAAATAAAAGGTATCCAAATAGGAAAAGAACTGAAACAATCTTTCTTTACTAATTACATGATTATATACCTAGAAAACCTTACCTACTCTGCCAAAAGCTTGCTAGAACTGATAAACAATTTTAGTAAGTTTTCAGGACACAAAATCAATGTACAAAAATCAGTAGTTCATTGCTGGTGTAGTAATGTCCAGGCAGAGAATCAAATAAAGAACACAATCCCATTTACAATAGTCACAAGAAAATGAAATAACCCAGAATATGGCTAACCAAGGAGATGAATGATCTCTGCAAGGAGAAATACCAAAGGCTGCTGAAAGAATTTATAGATAACAGAAATAAATGGAAAAATCATTCTATACTCATTGATTAGAAGAATAAGTATTGTTAAAGGGGTCACACTGCCAAAAGCAATATATAGATTGAAGATATTTCTATCAAACAACCAGTATCATTCTTCAAAGAATTAGAAAAATAAAAAGATTCTAAAATGTATGTGAAACCAAAAAAGAGCCCAAAGAACCAAAACAATCAATCTTAAGCAAAAACAATAAAGCCAGAGGTGTCTCATTATTTTAAACTATACTACAAGGCTATAGTAAACAAAGCAGCATGGTACTAGAACAAAAGCACACACAGACCAATATAATAGAATAGAAAACTCAATAAATAAAGCCACACATCTACAACCATCTGATCTTTGACAAAGCTGATAAAATCAATGGGGAAATGACTATTCAATAATGGTGCTGAGATAAATGAATAGTCAGATACGGAAAAATGAAACTGGAGCCTTACCTTTCATCATGGACAAAATTTATTTAAGATATATTACCAATTTGAAAGTAAGACATCAAACTACAAAAATTATAGAACAATAACTAGAAAATAGCCTTCTCCAGCCTTGACAAAGAATTTTTGCCTATGTCTCCAAAACCAATTGCAACAAAAACAAAAATTGACAAGAAGGACCTAACTAAACTAAAGAGCTTCTCACAGCAAAACATATCAATAGTGTAAACAGACAACCTGCCAGATGGAATAAAATATCTGCAAACTATGCACTCAGCAAAGGTCTAATGGCCAGAATCTATGAGACAAATGAACAATTTTTTTTTAAAGTATGAGCAAAGGACATGCATAGATATTTCTGAAAACTATACATGCAAGTATCCAACAAACATATGAAAAAATGTGTATCATCACCAGTCATCAGAGAAATGTAAATCAAAACCACAATGATATACCATCTTATCCAGTCAGAATGGCTATTATTAAAGTGTCAAAAACTGAAGTACTTACTCGTGAAGTCAATGGGAGCTCAGCCTTTGGCTGTTTATCAGCAATTTATTTGGCAGGCACTGCATTTTGAGTGGCAAAAAAAAAAAAAAAAGACAGATGATGGCTAGGCAACAGAGAAAAGGGAACATTCTATACACAACTGGTGGGGAATGTGAATTTTATTCAGCCACTGTAGAAAATAGTTTGGAGATTTCTCAAAGAATTTAAAACAGAGCCACCATTTAATTCAGCAATCCCACTACTGAGTATCTGGCCAAAGGAAAATAGATCATTATACTGAAAAGACATGTGTAATTGTATGCTTAGAGCCATGCCATTTATGATAGCAAAGACCTAGGTGCCCATCAGCAGTGGATTGGACAAATACATTGAGGTACATGTTATCACACAATGAAATTGGCCGGGTGCGGTGGCTCACGCCTGTAATCCCCAGCACTTTGGGAGGCCAACGTGGGTGGATCACGGGGGTCAAGAAATCGAGACCATCCTGGCCAACATGGTGAAACCCCCTCTCTACTAAAAATACAAAAGTTAGCCGGTCGTGGTGGCACGTGCCTGTGGTCCCAGCTACTCGGGAGGCTGAGGCAGAAGAATTGCTTGAACCGAGGAAGGTGGAGTTGTCAGTGAGCCGAGATCGCGCCACTGCACTCCAGCCTGGTGACAAAGCAAGACTCCGTCTCAAAAAAAAAAAAAGGGGGAAATAACGTCCTTTCGGCAACATGGATGAAGCTGGAGGCCATTTTCTGAGAAAATTAACACAGTAGGAGAAAACCAAATATTGCCTGTTCTCTTATAATTGGGAGCTAAACATTGAGTACACATCTACATAAACATGGGAACTATAGACACCGTTGGCCTACTAAAGTTCGGAGAGAGTAAGAGAGGTACAGGCTGAAATGCTACCTATTGGGTACTGTGCTCACTACCTGGGTGCAATATACCTATATAACAAATCTCTATATGTAAGGCTTGTATATAAAATAGAAGTTGAATTTTTTTAATAAAAATAAAAATCATCACCTACTGTTCTAAACATGATAATCTACTAGACATTAGTAAATGGTAGGCAAAGCAAAACTGAAACACTGTTATTTAGGAACAGAATCAAAATCACATGAATGTACACTAGTGTCAATTACAGCGACTTTCTTTTTTAAGTTCCAGGCAATATCAGAAGAAGGAAAGGTTTATTTAGTACATCACCATCATTATCATTATTTAAATAGCAATTAGTAAATAGATTTTGATAGTTGGAAAATACTCAAGGTACTATCAAGAGATTAGTTGGCACAGTTTTTCACGGAATTCTCTGTCAGAGAATAAAAGTTAATTTAAATATTGATAAGCATGGGAGGGTCTGAAGTGTTAGGACAAAAGAATTAGAAAAAGACAAAGGCCTGGGAGATTTCAAAGACAATAACTAATGAAAGTGAGACTAAGAGAAGTGGAATTAAACACAGGTAGAAAATAAAGAAAACTGAATGGGTAGTATTAATATTAATATCAGAATTTTGTGATTAATAGGGGTTATCAGGTACTTTCCAGTGGTGAATTATGAGAATATAATTCTCCACCTACAAAGTATCTTAGGTCAGATAAGTACAGATTACAGGTAGTTAATATATGGCAATGGGACTAAGTAGAAAATAAAACAAATAAATATGAATATTGAGATAGGATTAGAAACACATATTGTCAAAGGTAAGTAGTTACCTATTACGAAAAAAGACATGCAAAGCTTAAAAAATGGAAGGATGGAGTGGCCCTGCTTCCTAGGTTTCCTGGGAGTGTTTTGATATATGCCTGATTTTTCTTTTACATTTTTTTTAGGTTTGAGGGTACATGTGAAAGTTTGTCACACAGATGAACATGTCATAGGCATTTGTCATACATAGTATTTCCCAATCTAGGAATTAAGCCCAGTACCTGATGATTATTTTTTTCTGCTCCGCTCCATCCTCCCACCTGCTCCCTTCAAGTAGACCTCAGTATCTGTTGTTTCCTTCTTGTGTTCATAAGTTCTTATCATTTGGTGCCCACTTACAAGTGAGAACATGTCGTATCTGGTTTTCTGTTCCCGCATTAGTTTGCTAAGGATAATAGCCTCTAGCTTCATCCCTGTTCCCACAAAAGATATGATCTTATTATTCTTTATGAGTGTTTAGTATTCTGTGATTTCTATGTACCACATTGATTTCTTTTTTCTTTTATATATATATATATACTTTATAAATATATAAAATATATATATTATATATATACTTTATAAATATATAAAATATATATTATATATATATATTTTATATATATACTTTATAAATATACAAAATATATATATTATATATATACTTTATATATATTATATATAATTATATATTATATATTAATATATATAATATATATATATATATATATATACTTTATTGCACTTTAGGTTCTGGGATACATGTGAAGAACATGCAGTATTGTTGCATACGTACATACATGGCAATGTGGTTTGCTGCCTCCATCCCCATCACCTATATCTGTCATTACTCCCCATGTTATTCCTCCCCAACTCCCTACCCCCCACAGTCCCTCCCCCAGTCCTCTCCAATAGATCCCAGTATGTGATGCTCCCCTCCCTGTGTCCATGTGTTCTCATTGTTCACCACCCACCTATAAGTGAAAACATACAGTGTTTGATTTTCTGTTCTTGTGTCACTTGGCTGAGAATGATGGTTTCCAGGTTCATCCATGTCCCTACAAAGAACACAAACTCATCATTTTTTATAGCTGCATAGTATTCCATGGTGTATATGTGCCACATTTTCCTTGTCCAGCCTATCATCAATGGACATTTGGGTTGGTTCCAGGTCTTTGCTGTTGTAAACAGTGCTGCAATGAACATACGTGTCTTTATAATAGAACAATGTCTTTATAATAGAACAATGTGCATGTGTCTTTATAATAGAACAATTTATAATCCTTTGGATATAAACCCAATAATGGGATTGCTGGGTCAAATGGAATTTCTATTTCTATATTCTTGAGGAATTGCCACACTGTCTTCCACAATGGTTGAACTAATTTACACTCCCACAGGCAATGTGTAAGTGTTCCAATTTGTCCTCAGCCTCACCAAAATCTGCTATTTTTGACTTTTCAGTAATGGCCACTGTGACTGGTGTGAGATGGTATCTCATTGTGATTTTCAATAGCACGTCTTTTCTTTTCAAAAATGCCTTGATTAGGAGATAAATTATAGTCATATACATGTAATACAAAATACAGAATGAAAAGTTTCGTTAGACAAAAGACAATAATTATTGTCTTTTTGTTCACCTTAATTATTGAACACCTTAAGATTAGTATTCTTTTATTTTGACTCTCTCATTTTTTCCCAAAGAAGCCTAGACACACTGCTTGTTTGGGGAAGAGCCCAGAGAAAAATATAGGGTCTCTAAGGCTAGTCTAATGTTTTTTGCACTATCTTATAGTATTTCCAAATGTTTGGTGGATTAATGTGTTTTGACATTTTTGAGAAAAGTGTATTTTATCAATCATAATTTTAAATAATGAATACATCTTAACATTTATTATATACATAAAGTAGAATACTTAAAGCATAATTTGTAATAAAACCATAAGTTAGTCATAAAAACTATTCCAATATTATTTTTCCATGGTTGTATGATAAATGCATATATTTAATACAGATAGAGAAGAACACGTTTATGGATTTGTGGCAAGAGGCCAGGGATAACATAGCAGAGTTTCAGAAGGTGTTTAAGTTCTTTCTTTCACCTGAAGATACCTGGAGATCTCCTACAATAATCTTAATATGTCTCTTCATGGCCAACAATGAATTTCACTCAATCTACAGTCTCCTGGGAGGAGGAGTAAGCAGGATTTGACAATGATAAACTATACAGCATATCTATATGGAGCACTGGGACAGAAGTGTGTATATGTTCAATGTCTGTTGAAAACATGAGTGAATAAACAGATGAGTGGGAAGTAATACACGGTAAAGTTTGCCTTGAAGCAGGAACTGCAGAGGAAAAACTGGCATAAGCTGCTAAATGTACTAATGAACTGGAAAAATAAAATGGAACATGATCAATGGAAAAGAAACATATATGAATGTGTACACTTTTCTAGTACTAATTTTTCATAAATAATATGAAACAATGCGATAATTTCAGTATATATCTGAAATCATTATTTTTATTCCTTTGCTTAAGCATTAGCAATCAATGGGCTTTTTTCTCCATGAATCTTATATGAGACTCTGAAACAAAAGTATGAGCACACACATATGTGGGTGTACCCATACATGTATGCATGTATGTATATGCATACAATTATATGTACATATCTTTATACCTTTATTAATTTAAATGATTCTTACTGTATACTGATGAATAAATCATTCTTACAAAAATATTAGGAAGAATCATTTATTGGAAAACAAATTGTTCTGAAAAAAATGTAAAAACCATGCTTAGAATTGTACATTTCATAACGTGCTGGTGACAAATACATATTGCCTGTAGAATGACTCTTAGATCTTCTTCAAGCATGTGGAAAAGTAAAAAAATAAAAAAAGGTAAAGTAGTCTGGACAGTATTAGTTTGGATACACTGAAACGTAGCTATGTAGGTGGATAAGTACATGAGACATATTTTAAATAAAGCATATTTGTGAGGAAACATTTTTAAGGGTAGAACAGGAAAACAGGATAAAGGATGCATTATGTCAAGAACCCATGGTTCTTTTCCTAATGTTATCTTTCTTCTCTTCCTTTAGTGTTAGGGACCTCACAGAGGTCACAATTAGATGTAGTGAGTCTTTCTTGGCAAAGGAAGAGCAAATCGGAATATAAGTCCCCCAGAATCCTCTAAGAGAACAAGCCAGGTTTCTTGTGCATGCAAATGGAATTACCTCCTAGTCAATAAAGAGAACGTGAAGAAGGACAAGATCTTGCATGTAACATTTACTAAAATATCATTACATAGACTTTAGGTTTATAGTTTTCCCAGAAGAAGCCATTATCTATTTCCTTTAAATTTACATATTGCTCAAAATTATTAAATGTTTCTGGTATCTCTTATTAATAATTGAGGAATGCTAAATGTCAAATCCAGACAATGCAGTACTGGAATGGCAGATACTTTTAAATATATAAATACTGATCTCTTATTGTTTTTAATGTAACATATTTTTGAGTAGCACCAGAAAGAAGAAAGGTTTCATTCCTGTTTCACACATTTTATGCAATCATGAAGCATTATGACATCAACTTTCTTTGAAACAGTCCAAAGAAATATTTTCTAATTTGTCAAATACCCAGAGTGGGCAGATTCTTGGCTTGATCATTTCAAGTCTTGTTTCTATGGGACAAGTAACCAACATAGTATTTAGTAGCATTGTACGTGAATTCATCTTGTTTGCTTTTGTGAGGTCTGCTTTAACATACTCTGATGTACAAAATATTGTTTACTGAAAAATCCTGCCAAAAATTACTTATAGGAATAAAATTATTTAGAAGTATAATTTTATAATTTGTTAATAATAAATCTGCATAGCCTAAAAGATATTGTGTCTTAATAAAGCACTGAAAATAAGACAAGCTTATTTGGGGCAGATCAGTTTGGAGAGGTCAAGGTCTCAAATTTTAATTCAATGTAAATTGTACATACAGTGTGCAAGGCACTATTATTTGAACAATCTTGAAAAAGATTTTTTAAAAAGTCTCTCTGTTCAGGAAATAGCCAGTTAAAAAGCTGTGTATAGCCTAGTTATGCCAGTAAACTAGTATAATGTGTGTGTTAGACCACCTCAGTGGATGAGATGTATTATAATCAGGCTGTTTATCATACATAATTACTGAGCAGGAACTGTATTATATAATGCTGACAAGCATGGATCTGTAGCTCCAGATTTATGTCATTTTCGTTCCTAAGCAGAGCTTGTTATGTAGTAAACCAGAAGAAGCAGATGGACTGCCCTACAGAGTACAATAGAATAATGTAGGATTTTACAGGGGAGAAAGTTTCCTCTAGCAAAACCACAGAAATATAAACGGCTAGAGAGACAAATCCCACAATTGACCAGAAAGAACTACTGATCACATTTAAAATCTACTTAATGTATATCAAAACTGACAAGCAAGAGAAAGAGAGAGAGAGAGCAAGAACTTCTCTTTTTGTTTAAAAACTGGCACAAACTAGGCTTTATTGAATAATAACTGAAAGCACAGATAAATCCACTTCTAATAGATGTGCGACTTTGGACACATTGGTTTATCTCTCTTTCATTTCCTTGTCCAATAAATTTAAACAATAACCCTATAGGGTTTCTATGAGGATTAAATGTGGTGAGGATTTAATAGGAAACCATACAATTGTTAGCTGTTATTATCACTGTCCTGATTTTGTTAATGAGAAAAAATCTCAAGCTTTAGGAGAGACTTGTCAAACATTACAGAGCTAGTGAGAAACAGAATAAAAGACAGAATAGTAAGTGCCTCAATTATTTGATGCTGCATAACAAATCACCTTAAAATTCAGTGACTTAAGAAATTTTTTTTTGTTTTTCATGATTCTACTGGTTGACCAGCTGGGTCTGCTGATCTCACTTGAGCTCAATTTGCAATCGTATTCCTCTGGTAGGCCAGCTAGAAGCAAGGCTAACCTATAACAGCTGAAATATAAGGGGATTTCTTGTCTATATTTTTATTCATAGTTTCTTCACAGCCGGTTTTTCTGAGGGTTATGAAGCAAGCCACTAGCATGCAAATACGTTATCACATCTCTGTTTGCCTCACGTGACCAAATGAAGTCACATGAGTAAGCCCATAATCAATATCGGAGGAGACTACTCAAGAGTTTGGACACTTGGAGGCTGTGATTTATTGGAGGCCATTGGAGAAACAATGTGTATCTATGTATCTAGAAATCCTTTGATTTTTATTTCATTTTATTTTTTGGAGCCAGAGAACACTCTGTCACCCAGGCTAGAGTATACTGGTGCCATCTTGGCTCCCTGCAACCTCTGCCTCCTGGGTTCAAGCAATTATCCTGCCTCACCATGTTGGCCAGGCTGGTCTTGAACTCCTGACCTCAAGTGATCCACTCACTTCTGCCTCCCAACGTGCTGGGATTACAGTATTGAGCTACCGTGCTGGACCTTGATTTTTTTTTTAATTGCTCTTCTCTTAATTTCAGCTAGGAAAGTTTGCAAAACATAGAATGATCATACATTTAGTTAGAACAAAGAATCTGTGGATTTATATGTGTGCATGTATGCACACATATGAGCAGTTACAGAAGAGTGTTGCTAAAAAACCTTCCTGAAACTTACTGAAATAATAATCTACAATTTAAGTGAAAAAAAAAACTGAATAAATAATGGTCTAAAAGTTTGTGGTAATCCAAGCAGTAAGAGTAATAAAGCTGTAAAGAGTGGGAATTTACATAGAATATAGGAACACAAACATTGAAATTTGCCTGTGCTACCAGCCTGCTAATTCATTACCTACTGATGGGTGTTTGGTGACAAGAGTGTATAAAGCAATAAATGTTAGATATTATATTGAAAGTTTTACCCATCTGGGTGGAATACGAAATAATGTGTACCTATTTTTAGAAAAAATGTCCCTGTAATTAGTCATGTGCATCACCTTGAGTGGATTCACTTTTATGTAATCTTTCATTTGTACAATGTGATTTTCTTAAACAAAGTTTTGGGTTCCTCCTTCCCAAAATGCAGATAGTAATACTCAAAATAGCATTTATTTTCTATTTTTAGAATTAAAGATAATCTACATTGAGAATCTCTCATAGGGCTTGGCACTTAGTAGTCACTCAATAAATTCCAGCTGTTACTCCTCCATTCTTTTGTGATTTCCTGTATGATAAAAGCTGCAGGAACTCCTTTTCTTCCTTGTATTCCTCCTCCTT
>NW_016107713.1:1616044-1635112 GCF_001604975.1 Cebus imitator
TTATACACAACTGCATTTTCCTTTCTTTTTCTTTTTTTTAAGATGAGAATGAAAATGCTTTTAAGTTTTATTTTCTACTATTTACATGCATTATGTCTTAGATGAGTTATTTTGCTTTGTTATCTTGGTCCTTTGCTTTCTTGATCTTTATTTACTACACTTGCCTTTTGATCCTTGATCGGTACATTATATTTAGCAATAGGAAATATGGGTGACTTTTTAAAGGTAGTTAATAATATTATTAATAATGATAATTCTGATATTTATATTACCTCACTACACACCAGACCTTTTACAAATGTTAGCTCATTTAATAGTATCAACAATTGTAAAAATGTACTTTATCATCACCATTGTTTACATCAGGGAATTTATACAGAGCAGCTCAGAATCTGCCTAAGGTCCCAAAAACATAAATCAGCAAAATATAAATTTGAATTAACATGCCTTGCTTAAGAATTCCTCATTTTTTAAGTTGTTTGAGAAATCTCCTAACTGCTTTTCACAGTGTCAGCTAGTGAACTACTGTTTGACCCAAGCAATCCCATTACTGGGTGCATACACAAAGAAATATCAATCATTCTATAGACACGTGCAGTCATATGTTCATCACAGCAATATTCACAATAGCAAAGATAAAGAATCAACCTAGATGCTCACCATAACAGCCCATAACATTGGGCTGAATATGTGGAAATGTGATACATATATACCATAAATATTGTACAGTCATAAACAAAATAAAATCATGATTTTTTTACAGCAACACAGATGTAGCTGGAACACTTAATCCAAAAAATTAACACAGGAACAGAAAACCAACTACAGCATGCTTTCACTTATAAGCGGGAGCTAAACATTGAGTGTACATGGATGCAAATTTGGGACCGACAGACACCAGGGCCTACTTGAGGGGGCCAGGTGGGAGGAGGCTGAAGGTTAAAAAACTACCTATTGTATACTATGTTCACTTCCTGGGTGATAAAATCATCTGCACCACAAATCCCAGCAACCTACAATTTACCCATATAGCAAACCTGCACATGTACCAATGAACTTAAAACAGAAGTTGAAAAAAAAATTAAGTTCTTCTGGAATTTGAAAGAGAACTTACCTTAACCACATCAATGCTGTTCTGTGGAGTTAATGGGTAGAAATGCGACAAAGCGAAAAGACTTTTCAGACAGCCTCACTGTGAAAGTTACTCTGGCAGTGAAGTGGTTTTATGTTTATCTACTGGAATCTCTCTTATTTTTGTACATAGTAATTATTTACATCCAGTAAAGGGATTTATTTTTTTTTATCTAAGTTTTGTTTCAAAGTTTTTCCTAATCACTCAATCTAGGAACTATTCCTAGGAAAGTGTTACACTTTGCAATTCTTAAGGCTTTATAAGCCCAAAGGCAAACATTTACTATCTGCTCTGTATATTCACAGAGCAAACCTGCCTAGGTATTCCGCAGGAGTCCTTTACCACATTATCACAATGGTAACACCCAAAGCACATTATTTAAGGATGGCCACATACCTTATGCCACATAAAACTATTAAAATACAGTAACTCTAATATTGCAATATTTTATCTATACCTTTATCTGCTCCAATCTCCCTGTTTTGTTATTATTACGTGTAAAAGGGTTTTCAAATAACATTTATGTATATTAAAATGCACAAATGTTATATATATATATATATATTATTACAATCAAGAGGTTTTTAGTATATTTATAGAGTTGTGTAGACATCGCTGCAATCTAATTTTAGAGTATATCCATAACCCCAAAGGAAACCCCCATAACCATTTACAGTCATGTCCTGTATACTCCAAATCCTCCTTTCCCCAGGCTTGGACAAATGCCAATATACTTCATCTCTATTGATTTGCCTATTTTGTATATTTCATGTAAATGGAATCACTTAGCTTGTAATCTTTTGTGACTGATGTATATCACTTAGCATAATTCTGGTTCATCTTTGTTATAGTATGTATTGGTATTTCATTTCTTTTATTGCTGAATAATATTCCACTGTAAATAATACACATTGTGTTTACAAATTTATCCATTGATGAACTATTGGATTGTTTGCACTTTTCACAGTTATAAGAAGATTTTTGAATGTATATGTTTTTCATTTCTGTTGAGTATATGCTTAGGAATGAAATTGCTTAGACATTTGGTAACTATATATTTAACATTTTCAGAAATTGCTAAACAATTTTCCAAAGTAGCTGCAGCATTCTACATTCCTATCAGCAGTACGAATGCCTCAATCTCCTCATAATTTCACCAATATATGTTCTGTCTTTTTATTATAGCCATCCTATTTACTCTTTTGATTTTCATTTTAATGATGACTAAAAAATTTCATCATCTTTTATATACTTAATGACTATTTTTGTGTGTACTTAGAAAAATATGAGTGCAAGTATTTTGTCTATTTAAGAAAATTGAGCTATATGTCATGCCATCATTGAGTTGTAAGTATTCTTTATATAATTTGGAGACTAGGCCTTTATCAGATAGCTAATTCAATATGATATGCAGTTTTTTTCTCTTTAAAGTGGGGCCTTTGCAACACAAAAATTTTAATCAAATTTATTTATTTTTTCTTCAGTTGATAATTCTTTTTGATGTCGTATCTAATAAATTGTGGTTAAATCAAACATCACGAAAACAAAGACTCATACTTGTATTTTCTAAAAATGTTATACATTTTGCTCTTACATTGAGGTTTGTGAGTACTTTTGAGTAGGAATATGTCTTAGTTGTTTGGCCTGCTCTAACAAAATACCTTAAACAGGGTAGCTTAGAAATAAGATAAAATTTTTTTCTCATGCTTCTGAAGATTGGGATTACAAAATCAAGACACCAGCAGTATCAGATTCTGGTGAGGACCTGTTTACTGGTTCAGATAGGCATTTTTTCACTGTATTCTTACATGGCATAAGATGCTAGTTAACTTTCTAGATCTTAATTTAAAGATACTAATTCCATGTATGAGGGCTCTGTTATTATCTGTTTTGGAGGAAGACTTAACCACTCCTGAGTTTTGCATTTTGTGTTACATTTATTTCAGGGAATTTACTCTTTCTGATGCAGTTGTAGTTAGAGATTTTTGTTTGTTTTGTTTTTAAATTTCATTATTGAATTGTTCATTGCTAAGATATAGAGATACAATTCAGTGATGTATATTTATTGTATATACTGCAATCTTGCTGAAATTATTAACTACTTCTAAAAATTCCTAATAACTCATAATAATATAATGAGTCTTTTAGATTTTGTATGTACAAGATCATGTTAGCTACACTTACACATAGTTTTACTTAGTTCTTTCAAATATGTTTTTCTTGACTAATTGCTGTGGCCAAAACTTCTAGTACAATGTTGAATAGATGTGGTAAAAGTGAAAATTCTTCTGTTGTTCCTAATTCTGCATTCATGTTTTTACCATTTCATCATAGCCATAATGATATCTGTGGATTTTAAATAGATGCCCTTTCTTAGACTGAGGAAGTTTCCATTTATTATTAAAGTGCTGAATGTTATTATCGTAAAAGTGTGTTGGAATTTGTGAACTATTTGTGCCTATAGCGATTATCATATAATTTTATCTTCTGTCCTTAATATGCTATGTTGTGTTTACTGACTTTCGGATGTTAAATCAACCTTATATTATTGGTTACTTGCTTAGTAAAACTAATAAGCTTATAGTGTAATTCAAATCTATTTATTTCACTGTTGATATTCTGTCTAGTTTTATCCATTTTTAAGCAGGATATTAAAGTCTACAACTAATGGTGTTGAACTGTAGACGTTTTCCTTCTATTCCATTAATTTTTCTGCTGTATATAGCTATTTCAGCTCTCTTTTGGTTATGGCTTGCATGAGGAATCTTTTCTTTTATTATTTTACTTTTGTTTGTGTACATACACCTACATTATATATGTTTTAAATGAAAGACAGTCAAGTTCACTCATAAAAAGAATACTATTTTAAGATTTAAAAATCAATAGCTAGCCAAAGTTTCTAAATAAAAATATTGAAGTAATTGAGGTAGGCAGAAAAATACACATGAAACAGTGTACCATCTGTGATACATAAGGTTTCTACTTGATTAAAAATGAAATTTTTTTTCTCATGGACTTGCAATACATTTCAATTATGATTGTAGAACATTACTAGTGCTTTCATTTTATTATTATTTTTACTTATAACAACTTTATTGTTTTGGTATCAGGATAATATAACCCTCATAGATATCTTAAGTTCATTTTTCAGAAGAAAATTTTTTAGATGAAATGATTATTGAAATTAGAGCTACCTCTATCATTTTGACCTGTTTTGTGAAGTGCAGAAAAATGACTTTGGTTTCCTGTGGTGCTCAAGAAGTTCAGAATTGTGGAGTTCTGAGTTGTTTGTGAGTTAATGGGTCATATTTAACCATAAGCAGCGTGTGCTTCACTTACAGATGTAAAGCAGTCTTCCCTTTTAAGATTCACACCCCTGGAGACAGATCATTAACATTACTGTAAGCCATAAGTAAAATGTGAATGCATGTGTTAATGTGTTTCTCTTCATAAAGCCTTCTTCTTACAACATTTGATAACTGACTTTAAGAATGTTATAGATGACTCATGCCTTTGTTTTTACTGTGTACGCTGTGGGGGTGGGGGAGATCTTGGGCCCTCTCTTTCATAGCCTTCATCTTCTTATAACTACTTGACTTTTAAAAAATTCTCCCTTCTCACTATAAAAGATATATCCTTCTCACTAAAAATCTCCTTCCTTGTGTCCAACCAACTCTTTAGAACACATATACTGTTCTTATGAGTATACCAGTATCTAAGGGAGCATGAGAAAAGATAAGATACATTTAAGTCAGTTTCTGTCCCTAAAAATATAGGAGCATGAATGTACACATTACCAGCTACAGAGAGGTGGCTATCTAGTTCAATTTGGCAAACTTTCCTTTTTATTTTTTAAATACAGTTAAGACATACTTTTGAAATTTAAGATCCTATGGAAAGCATCCCACAGGTGAGCATCCTACATGCTGCATTACTGGAAAAAATTCCCCCCCATCCTTTGGAAATCTCACTGATGAATTACAAGTATATAAAATAAATGCAATAAACATAGAAGTTCGGACTTACTAAAATCTTATATTCAGCTTATTATTTAGTAGCCTTCATGGATAGTACAATTAAATTCAAACATTGAATATCCCCAAGAATATTGAATTAGTTACAGATACTCATTTACTTACAAACAATAACCACCTCTTAATTGAGGAGAATAGTGAAGGAACTGAAAGGAGGAGTATCAGCTGGTGTTATAGCAGAAACCCGGAACTCGGTCCAACTATGTTAGGAGGATAAGAATAAAGACAAGGCACCTCAGATCATAAAGGGGTTTTCTGATTGAAGTATAAAATAAAATAGCATGCTGGCAAACAAGTGCTCTAAACATAACCATTAAGCAATTCAATAAACATTTTCACTTTCTCTCAAATACATATGACAGTAGAAACTGTGAAATAAATTGACCCCAATGTGCAGTTGAGTATGAAACCCCTGGGATGATTCTGACCATTTGGGTAGAGACATTTATGTCTAGCAAAAGCTAGGCTAGTATACACTCCTTTTAGTATGAAAAATTTAATAAAATTCAAAAAAGAGAAAATAAAAGGTTTGAGAAAGATAAACATTATGTCTATCCACCAGTCCTATATTCATTCATTTTTCTTTCTACAAGCCTTAATTTTTAAAGGTTTCTAGAAGAAAAGCACACTTTGAAAATACAAAAATAGGAATAAATTTTACTTTTACAGTTTCAGTTTGACGGCTTCTCTAAATGTAGAATCTCAGAAGACATTTAACTTGGGCAGTGAAGCTTCTTTTGTTTATTTATCTTAATTACAGCAGGAGTTAGAAAACTAGACTGTTAACATAATCATCTTTCTCTCCCTTTCTCCCTATCACATTCACTTTCTAACTACTTTTTTTCTCATCCCTAAAAAAAATAAAAAGTAAAAAATGTATTGTTGATACTATAAGTCATAGGAATCCTTTTGGTCTATTTCTAGTTTCAAGGAATTTTTACCTCTCATTTATTTACTCATTCATGCCACACTCCCTCCCTCTATGGAATTCAAGTTCCAAGTTCCATAAGTGCTAAGGTTTGTCTGTTTTATTTACTCTTCTCTTGCCAATGTCTAGAGCTACACCTGACATAAATATTGAGCTCATTAATTTTTAGTAGGTATGTTATTATTTTCTCATAATGATATTCTGCAAATATACACAACCAACAAGAACAACAAGTACAATGTTAATATTAGGAAAAGAAAGGAAATGCTCCAAGTTTTCTTAAATCTTAAAGCCCTGATAAAAATATATCAAATTTGAGAAATTTTCCTTCAGAGTTTTATCTGATTGTAAAAATAAATGTATTTAGCTTTTGCATGCTGATATGGTTAGGCTTTGTGCCCCCACCCTAATATCATCTTGAACTGTAGTTCCTCTAATCCCCACATGTCTTGGGAGGGACCCAGTGGGAGGTAACTGAATAACGAGGGTAGTAACCCCCATGCTGCTGTTCTCATGATAGTGAATGAGTGCTTTCAAGATCTGATGGTTTTATAAGGGGCTTTTCCTCCTTTTACTCTGCACTTCTCCTTGCTATCACCATGTAAAGTGGGATGTATTTGCTTCCCCTCTGCCATGATTGTGAGTTTCCTGAGGTCCCCTCAGTCATGCTGAGCTGTGAGTCAATTAAGCCTGTTTCCTTTATAAATTACACAATCTCAGGTATATCTTTATTAGTAGTGTGAGAACAAACTAATACAGTAAACTGCTACAGGTAGAATGGGGTGCTGCTAGAAGGATACCCAAAAATGTGGAAGCAACTTTGGAAATGGGTAGCAGACAGAAGTTGGAAGAGTTTGGAGGGCTCAGAAAAAGACAGGAAAATTCGGAAAAGTTTGGAACCGCCTAGAGGCTTATTGAATGGCTTTTACCAAAATGCTGATAGTGATTGGGAAAAAGAAGTCCAGGCTGAGGTGGTCTCAGATGTGGAGATGAGAAACTTGCTGGGGAATAGACTAAAGGTGACTCTTGTTATGCAGAGAATGGCAGCATTTTGCCCCTGCCTTAAATATCTGTGGAACATTGAACTTCGCAGAGATGATTTAGGGTATCTGGCAAAAAAAATTTCTAAGTGGCAAAGTACCCAAGAAGAAGCATAGCATAAAAGTTTGGAAAATTTGTAACCTGATGATGTGATAGGAAAGAAAACATTTTCTGGGGAGAAATTCAAGCTGACTGCAGAAATTTCCATAGGTAATGAGGAGACAAATGTTAATCACCAACACCAAGGGGAAGATGTCTCCAGGGCATGTGAGAAAGCTTTGAGGTAGCCCCTCCCATCACAGGTCCAGAGGCCTAGGAGTGATAAATGGTTTTCTGGGCCAGACCCAGGATCCCTTGTTGTGTACAGCCTCAGGACTTGGTGCTCCGCTTTCCAGTCACTCCAGCCATAGATGAAAAGGGCCAAGGCACAGCTCAGGCTGTTGCTTCAGAGGGTACAAGCACCAGGCTTTGGCAGTTTCCATGTGGTGTTGAGTGTGTGGGTGAACAGAAGTCAAGAATGGAGGTTTGGGAACCTCTGCTTAGATTTCAGAGGATGAATGAAGCACCTGGATGTGCAAGCAAAGTTTGCTGCAGGGGTGGGGCCTTCATGGGGAGCCTCTGCTAGGGCAGTGTGGAAGGGAAATGTGGGGTCAGAGCCCCTACACAGAGTTGCCACTGGGGCACTATCTAGTGAAGCTGTGAGAAGAGTGCCACCATTCTCCAGACTCCAGAATGGTAGATCCACTGACAGGGGGCATCATGCATCTGGAAAAGCCACAGACATTCAATGCTAGCCTGTGAAAGCAGCTAGGAGGGAAGCTGTACCATGCAAAACCACAGGGGTAGAGCTGCCCAAGTCCATGAGAACCCACGTCTTGCATCAGTGTGATCGGGATGTGAGACATGAGTCAAAGAAGATCATTTTGGAACTTTAAGGTTTAATCACTGCTCTACTGGATTTTAGACTAATATGAGGCCTATGGCCCCTTGGTTTTGGCCAATGTCTCCCATTTTGAATGGGTGTATTTACTCAATGCCTATACTGCCACTATATCTAGGAAGCAACTAACCTGCTTTTGATTTTACAGGCCCATAAGCAGAAGGGACTTGCCTTGTCTCGGATGAGACTTTGTACTTGAACTTTTGAGATAATTCTGAAATGAGTTAAGATTTTGGGGAACTGTTGGAGGGGCATGATTGTGTTTTGAAATGTGAAGATATAAGATTTGGGAGGGGCAGGTATAGAGTGATATCATTAAGCTTTGTATCCCTAACCAAATTTCATCTTGAATTGTAGTTTCCATAATTCCCACATGTCATGGGAGGGACCCAGTGGGAAGTAATTCAATCATGGGGACATTTACCCCCATACTGCTGTTCTCATGATAGTGAGTGAGTTTTCTGGAGATGGCTTAACAAGGGGATTTTGCTCCTCTTGCTCTGCACTTCTCCTTGTTGCCACCATGTGAAGAAGAGTGTGTTTGATTCCTGTTCTGCCATGATTGTAAATTTCCTGAGGCATCTTCAGCTGTGCAGTACTGTGAGTCAACTAAACCTCTTTTCTTTATAAATTACCCAATATTTCTTTATTAGCAGGATGAAAATGAGCTAACACACATGCTATGGGTAAATTTTGTTTTTGGATAATATTATTCCTTATTTTTTAATTTCTTTGTGAAATGGCAAACCAACAAAGTGAAGAGGAGATTTAAGTAGGAGTTTAAATGTTTACAGATGTTTTCATGGATGTTATTTTACCATTTTCTTCTGTTTGCTCTGGTTTATACCTATTTTTAATTTAGGAGTGCCTACATTAAGTATTTAAAATAGTTGTTTTGTGATTTTTATGTAAGTATTGGTATTAGAAACATAGTATGTACATAGAAACATTATTTCTAGATTATTTAGGAAAAAATTGTACATCAAGAGAAAAATATCGGAAATTAATACTATGAGAAGACAGCCAATGTATCATGTTTCATTATTACTACAGGAGGTTCCTGTTGTTTGATACATTATTTACTGTATAATATTATATTCTTTAAAAAAATAGATTAATAAAAAAAAAGTAATAAAGACAAAGAAAAACTTTAGAAAATTCAATTTAGCTAAAGATCATTGATTTTCAAATATACCCCTTAAAATTTTTTAATAGTTTTATTTTTAAATTTCAAAATGAAAAAGTTTAGTTGACATATATAGTATTATTTGATATAAAAATTAACTAGTAATAGTTGAATTATATTTTAAAAAATTTTTTTTAAAAAACAATAATTCCTACAAGGATATTTCTGATTATAGTAAAGAGGTAAAATAAAAATATATTTTTCACAGAAATATATTTTGCCTATCAACAAGTAATATTAAGCAACTAAAAAAGTCACAAAAGCCAAAAACAAAAAAAAAAAAAAAAAAACAAATGCTCTAATTAATTGTAAAATTAAGAAAAGAATAAATTACAAAATATTCAGTTATATTTGGCAATAACTAATTTTGAGTGACAATGTAATGATTATTCAATGTGAATGAGAGATAATTAAGTTATCTTCTCTAAAGTCATAAAAGAAAATGTGGAATAGTAGAGATTCAAACCCAGATGTTTTCAACTTATTATCACACAATCAGATTTTTTAGATATTCTCTCTATAATTTTATGTATTAGAAGTGGGCAATGTATTCTATAACATAGTGGAAGTAATAATGACATCTTTTTATAGAATTACATCAGCTAATAATACTAATAAGAATCTAAGTATATATTTATATAAGAAGAGTATATATACTACCTGTGAATTTATGCATGTCTTTATATCTACATTATCTATATTTTTATGTATATCTATTTATTGATTGATAAGTTATTTATTTTCTGATATTTTGATTTATTTTCACATTGGTCCTAGAAAATGACTTCTCTAATTATATAACAGACCCTACAAATCAGGGACTTAATGTTTGGTAAGTTTTTTATTCGCATATTTGAACAATAATATCTGACACTCTGTAATCCAGAAATCAGTCAATCAATATTTAGTGGCTATATAATATTGACTATAGAAGTAGTAAAAAAAAAAAACAATGCCTTAGGAATATGATGGAAATTATTTAGATTATTTTAGACATCAGAATCTAGATAAATTAAAAAATTTGTTTCAGTCAAATGTTTGGTATTTGTAATATTTGTCATTTACTTTTATACATAAAGCATACTAATAAAATGATTGAAAAAAAGAGATGGAAACAGAACCGTTGACAAAAAAATCGCTGAACTGGAAAAGATTTTGTTCATTCATTAGTTCTTTCACTCATTTTCTTAATAGTTATGTGTTGGGGGACACTGGAATAAGTGTGGTTTCATGAAGGTTTAATCATCAAAGAAAAATTTCCATTGTGTTGGTCTATATACCTTGCTTGTATTGGAGTTGGATTCTAGTTTCATCGATGTTTTAGAGAATTTAGAGTTGTGCTATAAAATGCTATATGAGTTCTGAATAAAAGTGAGTTTCTTAAGTGTTCTTTTTTTTTTGAATTCTAGTAACTAGGTATAGAAGGGTGTGAGTTTGTTTATGTGTGAACATTATAGAGACTAATTCAATACGGTATAATTAGAAGTTTAATCAGATCAGTGGAGGGTAAACCATTAAACAGTAAGTACAGCTCCTGAGGCGATAAAAATCTTATGTAGAAATGTATACGTATTACCTTGCTAAGAGTGTTTGGGTTTGCAGTTTACTAAAGTGTACAATAGCAAATGGTTTTTATATGTTTGTGTGCAGCTTGTTCAGGCCATAAGCTATACTAAAGTGCATAATAAGACATTCACCTAGATATGGTTAGTCATTCAAGGCTGTTATCAATTGAGCTGTACATAAAAGGGCATTTGCAGGATAGTGCATCTTTTTCTTTATTGTAAAATTTCTTTGTTTATGTATCAGCACACAAAATTGAATAATTAGCAATAGGTCTCAGTTCATTTAATGTGAATGAGCAAGATCTCAACTCTTACCACATTCTATTATTGTGTAATAGCTCTCTTGACCTCCACCTAGGAACAGGGTTTTCATTCACACCAGGGGAAAATGAAAATGGCAGTGGCTTCCTTTCTTTTCATAGAGATGCGAAGTGTGTTTTACATCAATTTGTATTAATGAGTGGAGAAAATGTAAGATTACTTTTATTTATCATTCCCATATGGTAGTAAATTATTGCATAAACATGCAGTTTTGTGGTGTGGGCTACAAGTTGAAGTAAACAATAATACTTTCACCTCTTATGAATAGAAACTTCAAACATAAAATAAACATTTCAGATAGCTTTTTCTCTCAACATGTAGGAGAAGAAACAATTTTCTGAAGTTAATAACATTTCTGCAAAGGCTGTGGGGAAATCATGCAAAGCTAAACTGCATACCATGGAAGGCTGCTAAACAAAAAACTTTTTGAAACTTCTATTGCTTTTTTTTTTCTTTATTGTTTTATGAAATTTAAAGTACTTTGAAAGAGTAATCACTTCGTAGAATATGGATTTCTCGTACATCTTAGAAAAGAAGACATTTTAACTGTCATCCATCAATTGAAGTCATGAAAGAAAAGAATTTCTCAGGTATGATTTTTTTTTTTTTTTGCTTTCCTAGAAAAATATGTGATTTCTTTTACTTTTAAACAATGCCTTAATAGAGGAAGAAAATATTATTTCAATATGCTATAACTTTTTAAATAAAGACACTAATTTTACAAACTATTATTGGATATCTAGGATTTTACATAATGGATTGGTTAAAACATTCTCTCTTTTCATGTTCAGCAGCCTTTTAACAAGTAAATAGCACCTTGGTTTAAAAAAAAAGTGATGTAGAATTTTAATGTCTTGTGAACAACAAATTCAGATTTTCTTATTTTAATTTTTACTCTGTTTCCTATGTCATCAAACTTCAATATATTTTTGCATACATAGTCTTTGCTAGATCCTTTAAGCCTCTCCTGACTGCCTGATCGTCTGCTACATTTCTGTTTTTGTTTTTGTTTTTTTCCTGGCAACTTTACTTGGTAAAGTTTCCTTTTATGCTTCAACAAATATAATACTAATATAATTTTAAGGTGTATATTAGGTTTTGATCATTTCTTCAACCTATTATTTTTCCAATTCTACCTAGTTACATTTGTTTTCTAAAGGCTAACTTAACTGTTTTTAATATATGAATTTTTCTCTTCACTTAGCTTGTGAGAGCAAAAATACCTTGTATGATATTTTCATTGCTGTTCCATTGCTGTTTTTATCATTATACAAGGTCTTTGCTTTCACAAGCTAAATGAAGACAAAAAGCCATATATTAAAAACAGTAAGTGGTTTCAGTACTTCCTATTAAAATAACAGTCCATAGGTTATATGTCCCAGTATCAACACATGGACTAATGTTGGCAAGATTTTCGTTCACTACTACACATATATAACAAGATTTCTTTCCCTTTTTTTGACACAGAGTCTCACTCTGTCACCCAGGCTGGAGTTCAGTAGCTGCATATTGGCTCACTGCAGCCTCCGTCTCCTGGGTTCAAGTAATTCTCCTGCCTCAGCCTCAAAAGTAACTGGGATTACAGGCTCCCACCATCATGCCTGGCTAGTTTTTGTATTTTTAGTACACACATGGTTTCACCATGTTGGCTAGGTTGGTCTTGAACTCCTAACCTCAGGTGATCCACCTGCCTTGACCTCCCAAAGTGCTGGGATTACAGGCGTAAGCCACCACACTCAGCCATATAACCAGATTTCTTAATATATTTTACATAATACATATGCTACTAATACTTCATATTTAGACTCAATGTTTTATAATCTTTTGTTTTTCTGTGTATATATGCCTGTATGTGTGTGTGATGTCCATTTGTTCCACACAAACTCATCCAAGCAATGTCATACCAGAATTACTTGATCATTTCATGCCATAGTATGATGTTGAGAATTGCTTACAAAATGAATATTCAAATGAGCAATGAACAATTATATGTCTATTGCGTGCCACGCATCTTCTTCGCATTTTACATAGATTAAATTATTTAATTTTCTTAAGAACCTATGAGTTAGGAACAAGATTTAAGTTTTGTTGTTTTAATTCTTATTGTAATCTTGGGTTTTAAGGAATTTGACACAAGTTTCAACAGAAATTCTTTAGTTTTCAACACATGAATAAGAGACATTCCATGGACAAAATTTCAGGGAAACCTTATTGCAGTTGTCTGTGGCAATATCAGTTTCTGCATTTCCTCCCTAGAAACTCACAAAAATGAATATTGTTGTCATATAAAATGTCATAATTATGTAGATCTGTAAAACATATCTTTAAAGCTACATTCATATTCATGTGAACATCTTTCTTACTGGCAATTACTTAAACATTCAGTTTTCTTGTCCGTTGCATGTCCAACAAAATCTAATTTCTAAGTGAGATTTAATGGTGCAAAACAATATAAAGAGGTGCTGAGAAAAAATGTGTTAAAGTGGCTGATAGTATGTGAAAATCAAACTGCAACACAGTTCAGCAGAAATATTAGTAATTTGGTCATAAATTGATAATAATTGAAAAGTATTGCTATTTAAAATTTCCATTTGTTATAAAAAAGTATTAGTGCAAGTGTGTCATACAAAGCAAGGATAAATATTCCTTTAATGCTCAGCTCTTTATGTAGCATTATTTCTATTATTTCTTGAGAAGATACATAGAACTGTTGCATTTCAAGAGAACAACATTGAAGATACATAAAGGAATCATTCAAAAAATAAAATAAATTTTGTTCAGAAAGTTTAATTTTTAAGAGAATGCAAGCAAGAAACATTTGAACCAAAATCATGTAGAGAAATTACTTCTGAAAATGACTTTTCTGATCTGAATAAAGATGTACTCCTTTATGCAAACATTAAAAATTTTTGAGTAATCTTTATTTTTATAGAATAATTATGGTATTTTTTAGTTTGATATTTTCTGCTAGAAAATGTGTTTACATGACCTAAAGAGGTAGAATGGACACCCTCCAAGAATTTGATCTAGATGTTGCAATTGATGATGCCACACACACACACACCATCACCAGCAAGGTATGAAATGAGTCTTATGTACATAATGGGGCTTTTCTAGGGTGAATAGGGTGGGTTTTCCAAGCTGGCCTGAAAATGGCTTAAGAGCCTGGGGAAAGGAGACTGTGATTGAGGGTTTTGAAGTGTTTAGGGCTGTGGGTAGGATTAAGATTCTGCAAGGGAAAGAACTTTCATGGTTTGAATTTCCTGTATAAGCCAAATTGGGTGGCTCCCAGGAATTTTTATCAGGTTGCCCAGAGGTGGGGCAGAAAAGGAAAGGGACACTAGTAAGGCTTAAAAGAGGTCAGCAATAATCAAAAAAATAGACTCAGGATCTTTATTACTATTTTTCTACCTAGGGCAGAAATTAAAATTAGATAATTATGAAAAAATTGTAGTGATGTTATGTTATAAATTAACAGAGTCTCACTAAGGAAAAGGCATTCTTAAGAAGTCAAATGAATAGTGAACAATGATATAAAGCCTAGTATTTGCTAAGCACTGTTCTTAGCACTTTACATATACTGAATAATTTCCATAAGAATCCATGAGTTTGAAGCTGTTATTATCCATATTTTACCTAAGAGAAAAGTATAGAAAGCTCAGTGAGATGTCCAGTAACACATGCTCAGCTGGTAACTGATGAACTAAAGATTTATACTCAGACAGACTGATAGCAAAATCTGTGCTTCAATAACGTATACTGCTACCTGATGATATGGCTGTGTAAGTAACAAGATTCAGATATGCTCTTTGCAATTTCTTTATATTTCCAATAAAGTTTTAAAATATTATGTTATAACTTTTGGGTTAATTTTCTATCTTAGAAAATTGAATTTTTTGTATGTAGCTTTATTTTTTTTCTGTGTCTATACTTCTATTACTGTGTAAATTCATGTTATGATCATTTCAATAAAGACTGCTATGCAATGTACAATTTGTTTTAAAAAAGATAGGAAGAGTTCTTATTGCATTTATTTATCAAATATTTACCCTATAGTCAACACTTGTTAAATAAATGCAGTAGGAATTCTTCCTGTCTACTGAGAGTTTGACTTTTAGTCAAAGCAATGTTATAGCTAACAGTTTTTGCAACAATTTAGAATATATAAAAAACTCCCCACCCCCCATATTTTATTCTTTTTTATTGATACATACCATTGGTACATTTTTGTGTGCTACATGTGGTACCTTTTTAGGTTCATACAACGTGTAATGATCAAGTCAGTATATTTGGGATATCCATCACCTCAAGTGTTCTCTTCTAGCTCATTTGAAATGTACAATTCATTGTTTTAACTATGGTCACCCTACTCTATCAAACATTAGAACTTATACCTTCTATATAAGTGTACATTTGTATCCATTAACCAAGCTGTCTTCATCCCCCTCCTCTGACAACCACACAGCCTTCCCAGCCTCTGGTATCCATCATTCTATATTCTACCTCCATGAGATCAAAAAATTTTTTTTAACTCTAACTTATATTTCTGTGCCTGGCTTATTTCATTTAACATAATGTCCTTCAGTTCCATCCATATTGTTGAAAATGACAAGGTTTCATTCTTTTTTGATGGCTGAATAATATTCTGCTGTGTATGTTTACCATTTTCTTTAATCATTCATCCATTGATGGACACAATTTGATTCCATAGCTTTGCTATTGCGATAGTACTGCAAGAGGCATGAGAGTGCAGGCATCCCTTTGTTACAATGATGCCTTTTCTTTTGGGTAAATTAACATCTATTATTTTTGTTTCTGTACCAAACTAATTTCATGTTGTTTCGTCTATTTCAAAATCTTGAAAGAAACCCACAAAGCTGTTTGTCCTCAAATATAAATATTACAATAACATTTAACTTCAATTGACATTGTAGCTTCAATAAGTCAGTTGATAGGACAAAACTTACCAAAATGTATAAACAAATAAGAAATAAATATGTGTAGTTGTAAAAACACATCAATGGTGTGAAGATAAGGCATTAATTTCAATTAGTCTTAAGTCAGGAGCTTTTATTTCTAATATGGTACAAAGTAATGGCTAAACATTTTAACTACCTGGAAAATCAAAATATAGAATCCTTCAAACATGTTTTCCTAGAGGAATGCTCTGAAACAGAAAATAAATTACTTTATAATTTCATTAATATGACTTCAAGTTATTGTTGCTCTCAAATATCCTGCACTATAAAACGCAGCTAGTTATTAGATTTTGTTTTCATTGTGTTCTCTATGAGACCAGTCTCTACGTGGTATTTCTGACAGTAAGTGATTCAGAAACGAAAACACTAAAATGTGGACATCATGTGTTTTATATTTCTATTGGTTAGGGATTTTGCCTTTAAGGAAGACCTTGTATGATCAATTTAGGAAAGTAAAACATTAAAAACAAAGAAAACAAAAACCCATATATTTTTAAAACCACAAATCTGATAATAGGTTTTAATACATTAGTATTTGTTACTAAAGTAGGTTAAATTAAATACAAGCCATTTGTATCCCAAATTGTAGTAAGTTAACAAATATTTATGAAATACCTATTGTTCTAGTTATCATGCTAGGCAGAGAGATTGAGCACAAATAAAATAACTGTGGTTTTCAAGAAATCATGTGGGCAAAGGAGACATTAGAAATAATTACCAATAATTAAGCATTGTGAATTATAACTTGAAAAATTACGATACAGTGTGCTATGAAAACATATAACAAGAGGACTTAATTTGATCTGATGGATATTGAATTACCTGAAGATGCAACTTAACACCTATTATTTTGTTGGAATTAAATCATTTCCTTAGGTTAAAAAGAAATAATAATAAGTTAAATTGCAACTTTTATTATTCAATGGGTCCTATATTCCTACCAGCTTCGGGTGAGATAATAGTTCAACAAATATGTATTTATTCATTAACGTGATTGGAACAGATGTTGGATATTATGGAATCGAAAGCATGCCTGAAATTTCCTTCAGACTGACATTGATCAATAAATGAATCTTCTCTAAGCAAAGTTGTTCATAAAGTTACAGAGTTACTTAATTGTAGATAGACATAACCTGTTCTTGTGTCTTCTTTGTTTATAAAATTCTCAGGAAAGATTTATAAAACACCTATGCTGAAACTTACATTGTAATTACACAGTATAGCCTATCTATGATTTCCCAGTTTGGAAATGTTAATTGAGAAGTAGTAAAATTTGCTTGGGATGTGTTATTCTTACCAAAACTAAGATGCCTTTTAGTCATGGCTTCTAACTGCACCTGGAGTTCACAAGTCATCTGTTGATAATCTGTCCAAAAAGTGTACTCAGCATTGACAAGAGGCCCATTAGTAAATAGTTTTTGAAAAATATGCATTTGTTTATCTTTAGTTGTTTTGTTTTGTTTTTACTTTTTTCATGGGACAGAATCTCATTATGTTGTCTAGGTTTGTCTCAAATGCCTGGCTTCAAGCAATCCTCTCGCCTCAGCCTCCCAAAGTACCAGGATTGCTGGATGCACCAGCACATCGGCCATCTTTGGCTTTTTTTGCACCAAGTATTGTACTTTTATAGGCACTAGAAAATATTAAAGTAAATAAGCCTTTGTGACTTCCTTGGAAGAGCTTGAGGCTTATTGTTTTCTGATTTTTATGGTAAAATTCTTTTTCTTCTTTTCATATGAAAATGAATAATCAGATTCAGAAGTAACATTTCCACTATATTTTATTTGCATAAGTATAAATTTCTATAGTATTCTCTAATGGAATTAATCCATAAGCAATAGCTAATTGAGTTGCCTCTACATTTTAGTATATTTTTCATGGCTGAGCAATCAATGATTCATTAGCAAACTATTAAGAACTAAACTGGCTTAAAGCTAGATCAAAAATCAATTTTGTAAAGAAAAAATTTTAGTTGTAAAATTTTCTTTACGTACCTACCTTTTATGAAGTGGCACTATGTATTAGCCACTGTATATGAATTTAATGTAATACTTACGATAACTCTGCAAGGAAAATATGATTGTCCAAATTAAACAAATAGAGAGATTGATTTCAGCAATGTTAATCAACTTGCACATTTTCACACAGCTGATAATGTGTGATGTGTGTTTGACTGCCCAGTCTATGCTATTTCTGTTGCTTCTATATCTCTAAAACTAATGTTCCTGCCTGTTTCAGAGAACAGTTTGTATGATCTTCAAAAAAACGGTTTTTACTATTTTTTAGAAGTAACTGAATATTTTGGAGTCAGTAATATAACGCTCTTAGAAGTATTTGCTTGCACCAAGGAATGCCTGGAAACTAGGCATATTTTGTGAAATAAGCACCATTACTCTACTTCTTAGCTTACTGAAGTTGAAACCCTTAAACTATATTATAGTGGCTGTTAAGAGCTAATATAGTTTAAAAAACGTATACACGATTTTCACGGAGTCATTTACTGCAAAATCACACTGATGTCCAAATGGGTTCTGCAAACTGCCAGTGACCCCCCAGATTTCATCTTTCCAATACCTGTGGGTTGTAGATTGTTTGATTCTATTAGGTAGGCCCATTCTAATAAGCAGCAGAAACTGAAACAAATGACTATTGATTGTTTGACTCAACCATACACATATTGTTCCCTCTGTAACTGAATATTTAATAGTAATAACCTATTAGAGTTTTAAATTTATTGAGCTGAATTGATGCTTAACAAGCAATTTACTGGCCGGGCGCGGTGGCTCAAGCCTGTAATCCCAGCACTGTGGGAGGCCGAGGCGGGTGGATCACGAGGTCAAGAGATCAAGACCATCCTGGTCAACATGGTGAAACGCCGTCTCTACTAAAAATACAAAAAATTAGCTGGGCATGGTGGCGTGTGCCTGTAATCCCAGCTACTC
>NW_016107713.1:1635155-1684600 GCF_001604975.1 Cebus imitator
TGCAATAATATATATATATATATATATATATATACACACAATAAATAAATAAATAAAAATAAAAAAAAAGACAAGAAACAAAAAATTCATAAAAAAAAAAAAAAAAAAAAAAAAAAAAAAAAAAAAAAAAAAAAAAAAAAAAAAAAAACAAACAAAAAAAAAAAAAAAAAAAAAAAAAAAAAAAACAAGCAATTTACTAAATTTTAACCTGTAGGTGCTCATTTTGTGAGGTCCTTTCTCCACTTTAATAAGAAACTGTATTATGTTGACAAAAAACTTTCTATTTTGTTAAATTATCCATAGACTTTTATGTATCATGTATCAAGTCACTGACACATTCTCTAAAGTCTATTTTTTTAACCTAATGTCCTTGTAAGTTACTTTCATCACTGATATTTTAAATGTCTATATTTTAAAAAATTATTTTGCAAGTTTTTATAACTGTATAAATTTCACTTTGTGTAAAGTTTTTCTGTAACTGTATTGGCATATCAGAGTATATGATAAATAAGAATAATGTCTTTTAGAAATATTAAATATGGCACAAGTAGATATTCTATTTAATTCAATAAATGCATATTTGATGTTTACTATAAGTCAGGAATTCTGCTTGGTGCAGAGGGGAGACTGTTATAAACATGTCAGATGAGACCTTAGTCTTCACATAGCTTATATTTTAGCAAGGAAGCACAGAAAAAAACAAAAAACAAAATAATAACTCTTTATAATGTGTGCTATTGAGGAAATAAATAGGGCTTAGAGAGTGAGCACAATGGAGCAGAGTGTCCTACTGCATTTAAGAGCTTGCATCATAAATTAAGTGAAACAGGTGCTTCTTTGCTTAATGCACAGAAGACCATGCCTTGTTTCTCCATGAAAAATTTTATCTTCAAGTTTCTTCAGCCACTGAATATAGTTCTTTTTCTTATGCTCATTGGGTTTTATTTTCTTCCAGCAGTTATTCTGAAATATTTCTTTTTCAGTGCTGAGGAAAGGCAAAAAGAAATTTCATTTCTGCATAAGTATTGCTTACAATTCAAGAGATGAGAGTTATATTTTTGAATACATGCTTATTTGGAAGTCAAGAACGCTAATTTCTATTCTTGGACCTGGGCTTTTAAGATAGTGATTTTTGAACCAGTTATTGATGCTCCCAGCTTTCTCTGAACTTATTCTAGATATTTCTACAAAATTAATTAGTGTTTTTATTTAATAGGAGTAATTGTGTAATTTTATTCATTATACTTTAACTGTGAAACATGACAACATCAATGACAGAAACTTGACTTCAAGAGTTGAAGTTATCTTTAAAAAATTCACATTACCTGTAAGGCTTGTTTCTTGAAGTTTATTCTAGCCTCACCTGTTACCCATAAATGTTGGCTAAAGCTGCCTGCTAAGAGTAAGCAGTCCTAACAAGGCTGGTTACATCTATGTATTATTATTATTGTTGTTAAGAAAATGAGGAAGCTGGTTTGGTTTGGAGGGGCAGTTTCATTGTTGTATTTGTCGATTATGAGGTTGTAATATGCAAATATTCTCTGACCTTCTTTAACTTTGCCTTTAGGAACCTCTGATTTTCTTCACTTTCCTCTCATTGACTTGACCAAGTACCCTGTGACTATGAGATTTTGGCTCTGAGTCTACTCATCTACACATTTCATCCAGTTACTGTCTTTAGAATTCTGTAAACTGTATTTCCTAGACATCTTTTTTAGTTAGCTTACTGTCAATTTCTGCCAATGGAATCCAGAGGGAAATTGGAGGTGAGGGGAAGGGTACAAGAGTTTCTCTTTCAGCATTTAGTTTCTAACAATGTCCCTCCTCAAAAGAGAACAGCCAACTCCAGCTCCACCCTCCAGAATCCTCGGGATTTCTTTGCTGTTGGCAGTTAGAATTACAGGTATTTACACCCGCTCCTCAGAGTTCTTTATGTCAAACTCATGATACTTTCACCACAAAGCTTCTCCCTCTAGGTTCAAGCACTGTCCCTACACGATCCATTCTACAAGCTCCTCAGTTCTGCACAGCTTACTCTTCATTTTGATGTCCCCAGCCCTAGGAGTGGTGGCCTCTTCCTGCAGTTATTAATCTTCGTATAACCTCAGCATCTCCTCTATGTTTTTGGTTTTCTACTATGTGTTTAAAGAGTTTTCTAGGTTAACTCATTTTCTTTTATAAATATCTAAGATTTCTGCTATTTTTAAATTAAATTTGGCCCGATAAGGACATATTTCTATGTCACGTTTTACCCAGCATGAGATCTTGATTTAACATTTACCTGACTCAATTAGTACAAAGTGCAGTAAGGTAAAAATTATCTAATTTTTAACTAAAAATTGACTCTGTTTTAATTTAAATATTTAATTTCAAATTTAAAAGAAAGATGGAACACATGGTAACCAATTAAGATGATATTTTCATATTAGAAACAAAATAATTACATTATTGAAAATCAGAAAAGGGCTCTACCTCTAGGCCAGAATCATCAAATTCTTATCTGAAACAAAGAGATACGAGCTTCAACATTTCAGCATTTACCTGATTACTGTCCACTTTTACTCACAAGCTCCAGGGGAGTTATTAATCATCTCTGTTGAGCTCTCCAGCTCACTGAGTCAATTCCTTCACACTACACCACAGAGTTTATAGCGGCCCATTAGCAACCTGAGAAGCTCGCTTACGACTTTTTCTGAAAGATACACACTTGAATCATTTCTGTTAATATTTCTGAAATTCCTGAGTTTAAGAATGAAGTGAATGTTTGAGAATCTTGCAAACAGAAAAAATACATAAGAAGAAAGAGAAGTCTGGCATTTCCTTTTCATAATCCTTGCCTTTGGAATGTTTACATTATTGAGGACAGAACCAAAATTTAAGCATGATAAACCCTGTCAATATATGACTCATAAGTAAAGATGCAAAGCCATTTATAAACCTTCAAAAACTTAAAATGTATGCTACCATGTGCCTTTTCTAAAAAAGAATACTTGAGGAAACATTCCAGCCTAAAGAAAACTGAATAAGAATAAAGTTGAGATAAGGGGTCACAAACACTGAGTTTGTCTTGAGGATGGCTAGGACCTAAGTTTATATTTGGAAACATGTTGCTTTAACTTTGCTATGCTTTGAGAGTAATTGTAAAGACTATATAACTCAATAAGGATGCAAGTAGGTAAATATAGCTCTGCACTGCCTCCTTTATTTCTTATCGAGACAAAACCAAGTTCAATGGTGTTTTAGCCACATTTTGGAGGGAAATATCTACCAAGTCAGAGGCAGACTATTAAACTGAGGCTTGTTATTTTAAATCTCTTAACTAGCATGCAGAAACAACTGATATTGTCACTCAGGCGAGAAGTCTGCCATTTTAAAGGCACTGTCATACAGGCCTAACAACCAAATTTTAAACCTAAATCTGTAAGTACTTAGGATTCTCCCCTTAACCACATTTGCGTTTCAGGATAAAAATATTCATTTTATCCTTCTTAGGACCTATGGGTCACAAATTAGCCAATAGCAATTTCTTGATACAAATATTAAATAGACAGGAGAAATGAGTAACCAATAAGGCCTTTAGAATAGATATTAAAATACTCTACTGTGACATATTGTAACAAGACAGCAGCACAGATGGTAAAGAAGTATTGTATCCATTCAAATTCCAGGGCTACCTCATACCACCTGAGTTATCTCAGCAATCTACTATAGCTCTCTTTTCCTTATTTTCTTATATTTAAAGAAATTGTTTAATAATAGCATCTAGCCTGTAGAGTTATTGCAAAGATTAACTAAGGTATTCTGTTTAGGCAAAGGCTTAAGCAGTATTCTAAATTATAGTAAATATAAAAGTTTGACAGTATTTTTATATCTCTGTTTTATACCTATATAATTGTTATATCTCTCTGTAATATAAAATATAATGCTTTAAATCTCTATAATGTGTCTAAATAATTTTATATCTCTATAATTTGATTTGTAATGTTCTAATAAATTTTCAAAGAAAGCAAAGTATAAATGGCACAATATTAGCAATAATAATAGAAATTTTGTATGGTGGCAGAGGAGTTGTAAAATCCTAGGTTTTTTTTTGTATAGCAGTAGCTATAAACATTACGTCTTCATAGTTTGATATTGATATACAAATATTTGTTACTATAACCACTAGTGGAATAAAAATAAGAAAATATTCGACTCAATAGACCAAAAAAAATTAGAAATATGTGAACATACATTCATCCTATAAAGATGAACATTTATCTCAAATATATAAGATATAATCAATAATTGATTTAATAATTGGCCACACACACACACACATACACACACAAACACACACACAACATTATTTAAGTAGAAATCTCATTGATTGGATTCATCCAACATCAATGTGATAAAACAATATTAGTAAAGCAAAATGAAAATTATGTTTATAGATATTTCTATAAAGCAAAATAAACTCTATATCAAGAAAGGCAGCAAACCACATTGCCATGTATGTACCTGTGCAACCATCCTGCATTTTCTTCACATGTACTCCCAAACCTAAAATGCAATAATATATATATATATATATATATATATATAAAAGAAATTAATGAAAGTACAAAATGCTGATAATTTACAGACTCTTTTTGTAACCAAAATCTACAGATTGCTGGTTAAACATTATTCTAAGAAGCTTTCATAACTTTAAGTTATTCTAATACAAATGAATTAATCCTTCAGCTCAAGAAGTTTGGGGAAAAAAAAGAAAAATAGAATGAAGGAATAATTGATTATCTTAGCAGGGAAAATGACTACCTTAGGAAAATATCAGTAAAATTATTATATATATACATATATCAGATTTATATATTTTCTTTAAGAATTTAGGGGAGAACCCCCAGAATCTTGGTTACACAGATGAAAAACAGAGAGAAAACATAAACGATGACATCACAAATAATAAAGGTAGGGAAACCACAGATTCAAAGAGAATGTATCATGTAAAGTAGGTTGTTATAATTTTATATAAATGCTTTTAATAATAATAAAACAACTGGAAACTGCTAAAGATACATAGTAAGATGAGGGAACACAGACTAATTACTCTGAATAAATTTAAAGAATTACCAAAGATAAACATTTAAAAAATTGTAGTGGTCTTACAAATAAATTTTAGCATACTGTAAGAAGTATTTTATAGAATGTAAACATACAGAATAGCTATAAATTAAATTTATGAAATAAACATATAATTCATAAAGTTACGAATAGGCATTACCTATTATTTACAACCAAATTAGTAAAGATTCCAAAACAAGAGGAAAAATATTATAGATCCTTATTGCAAATAGAAATAGAGAAATCTCAAAGGTAATAGTTACATAAGTCACATGGAGCAACAAAAATAGATAATGGCCAATTAAATTTCAACCTAGGAATAGAAGCATGATTCAACATTAAGAGTTTCATTCACATAGGAGGTCAGCCCATTAAAGCATCATGCTAAAATGTGTAATAATGTCAGTAAGTAGTGTAATACATTAAATAGTTATATTTTACAATATAATATTTTCTGCTCTGAACAAAAGACAAACTTCTCAAATTTTGCCTTAAGCATATTACTCATATTAAAATTAAAGGTATAATTCACTTCCAAACAGTAAACAGTATATTATGCAATTGCAAACAATTCTTAGTGAAATTAAAAACAAAACAGCTTTTCTAGCTATTTAAATTTATTTTCAGATTTTACACAGTGCAATAAGACAAGAAAAGAGAAAGTGCTGAATAGCATGTGTAGAAAAAAATAACATGCAAATTTGGATTATGCTAGTAAAAGATCTGTTATACCTACATTCAGCTTGGTCTTTAATTCATCTTAGAAATGTTTTCACATAACCCAGTAATCTTTGTCACATTCTGCTCAGGAGATACTGCTAGTCCTTTGTGTGTTCCTTAACCTCCCCTGTCATCACCTTCAGGAAATTAAATCACTGTATTCTATCAGAAAAGAAAATATAATTTATGTGGAAACTGCTTCAACTTATCTCCTTTTTATATAATTTGTTTTTATGTAAGATCATCCTTCTCACTTTTTCCCTCAACACAGTGGAAGAGATCGTATTTTTGATTCAATGTTAATAAGTTTCTGGAGTACAGATTCAGATAGTTGTATTAAGATCAAAAAATAAAACTAAATACGTTTATGCTCCACGCATAGAGAATATGATTGATAGAGCAAGGATACATGAGGTAGCTGGAGAAGGTAAAATACAATAAAGACAAGGTTTTATGAAAAGGCTTTCCTGGTAGCCACTAACGTAGAATTAGAAACTTCACTACCATTCTCCCATATTACCCTATGCTTTTTTTTTTTTTTTATCATATTGGTGGTTGTTTTTAATGTTATAACGTTGTGTTATGTTTATTGTCCACTATTTAAAAATTTCCCTAAAATTCATCCTCATGCTAATAGATTTATTCATTATTTTATTTATATAAATTAATATATTTATTCTACCCTTACCATGTTTTATGCCGTCTATTGAAAGGGGGAGATTTGATGGTAGAAAACAAAATAAATGACTTCTTCATTCAGAGCCTCCATTTCTCACACTAAATAGGGAGTGGAGTTAGTCAATTGCTTACATGAATTAATGTAAAGTTCTAGGCAGATTGAAAAGGGAATAAACAAAGTATGCAATGTTGAAAGTGCTAATGTTGAATGTTCGTGTTTCCTCCAAATGTGTAAGTTGAATCTATCAACATGATATTAGGAGGTTTGTAGTTTGGGAAGAGGATGATTAGATCTCTAGGTAATAGCCCTTGGTGAATGAGATTAGTGCCTTTATAAAAAAGATTTCAGAGAGCTACCTAGTCTATTTTTACCATGTAAGGACACAGGGAGAAGACACCATCTATGAACAAGGAAACAAGCCCGCAGCAGACAGTGGATCTTTTAGTGCCTTCATTTTGGAATTCTCAGCCTTTATTACTGTGAGGAATAAGTTTCTGTGGTTTATAAGCCACCCGGTCTATGGTATTGTGTTATAGCAACCTAAACCAACTAAAAAGGCAAGAAATTATAATGGAAATATCTTATTCAGTCCTGGGAGGTAGGAAATACAACTCTGAAATGTTATATGCACTGAGATCCTAAGAACTATTAGGATTTAATTGGACATTCATAATAGGTAATCACAAAAGGTACTCATGGCTGCCAACTTAGTGTTTGTTAAATTTTCCATTGTAAGTGGAAAATCACATAGGATTCTATGTGATTTCTTTGCTTTCAGTTACAACACTAAATATATAAATCATATAATTAAATAATTCCTAAATTAACCATCTAATTATCAGTCCACAGCCTAGATAAACTAATAAATAATACTGCCTTTTCCATTGGGCACTCATACTATTCGTATTCAAACCGTTACAAAAAGAGTCACAGCACTGATAACAAGTAGCCAATAAACATTGAATAAATGCATACATTAAGAAAATATATATAGTATTTCATAAAATAATTAAATATAATGACTATAACAAAAATAAAGGGAGCTAAAGAAATTCAAAATCCTGCACAGCCTTCCAATTGTGATGCACACTGGATTCTTTCTTCCTTCAAGCTACAGGCAAAGCCCCATTACTACCGTTTCTCCTACTAATATAAAGCTCGTATCATCTCTCTCACTTGTCATCTTGGCTTGCACAGTTTCCAGAGTGAGGAAACCAATATGGTCTTTGGAATCAGCAGACTCCCTTCCTTGGAACAGAGACCATCTAGAGGAATTAAATTAAATTTCAACCAAGAAAACTTTAAAATGATTTGTTAAGAAATCTGTGTGTATGTATTTACTTATCAGCAAAACCTTAAAGAAATATCTGGCATCTCTGAGATATGACACACGAGAGAGAGAGCTTGCTGTTTACAAAAATACATTAACTTTATGCTTAAACTCAACATATACTACAGTGTAGTGAGTGAATAATGAAATGTCACAGCAGATCCAATTTAGATGATATAAAACTTCTTTACTAATTAGTCATAGCAGTGTTCCTTCCCGCCTCCCCCTGAACATTTATTCAATTATTCTTCAGAGAGTAGGAGCAAGCTGTGATATGGTGGAAGCCAATATAGAAGAAACAAAACTATTCACACTTTACCATGCCATTAGGTCTTTAAACACAGCTGATGATGTATTTGGTAATTTCCACTTAACAATGGCAAATAAAATAAGCAGCTGCACCTCAGATCTCACTAGCACCAGTATTCTCAGAACATAGTGACAGAAAAAGCATCATGTTACCTTCAAATTCATTTTTTGTCGGTTAAAATTCATGCCTCTAATCCCCTCAGTGGATCGCTGCTTGTTGAAAAGTGGCATCGTTTACAATCCTGACAGCAGGGGATTGGGGTGCCAGGAACTGCAAATGTGTTGTCATCTGACTTCAGCAATGGGTTAGGAATCCAAAGAACAGTGCAACATATTTTCAACAAGGAAGAGTCCCTTAAAAAGAAAAAAAAGCAAAACAACAACAGCACTGATCAGAATGGAAGTGAAACTTGTTTTAAAGCCTCTGATAAGTAGCTTTTCATTTATCCTTTCCTATTTTTCCATTCTCATTTCACCAAATAATACTTTAACTGCTTTCTCCCTCTCCATTCCAATAACTATTTTTTGCTAAATCCATACATCCACAATAAAAGGCTCCAAATAAAGATTTTTTATTTATTTTTGCCTGAATTTAGTACTTTCAGGTGTTTATTACTATAAAGTTTTTTTACATATTATAATATTCTGACTAAGGATAAATTGTCAAGAGCTTTGAAATCCAAACCTATCTCCTCCAAAGCAACACACAGATAAAGTCAACATATTAATTAATATACTCTTTTAAATATAAGTAGAAATATGAATTCTAGACCTTATTTCCTGTATGTATAAGGTTTAGAAAGGAATTCAAATTTCTACCTCTCATCAACTTTCTTCTGAATCATTCTTTTGTATTTACACTAACTAGATGAGAAGAAAGAATAATTAATTGATTGTTCGGCTTCCTAGACATTGACAGGCCCAGCATTGAGTAGGTACAGATATTGTGGCGCAGCCAATTTACATTCGCTATAGAATCTGTCCTTCCACAGATTTGGATGGACGGTTATTAGATTCGGAATCTGTCTTGGGTGGGAGAAACAGTGCAGGTTTCCCACCTACCTAATCAAAGTTTTCTACACTGGAAGTTTTAAGCTTCTTATTTTTGAAATTGTATTTTAAGTGTATAATTCTGTATGGGACAATGGTAGTGATATGAGTTAGAATTCAGGTATGTCTGCATCTATTAGCTAATAAAAAACCATCCCTGACATCTTGGATTAGCTTTTATTCTGACAGACTGACTTTTAAAACACTGATAAAACTGAGTCTATAAACTAAGGTATGCAAGATAATATTATTACAAACCCAATTTGGTTTTTAAAATTTGGGATTACCCTTACTACTGAGTTGAGGAAATTTAATTCCTACCAAAATAAATGTTTTCTTGCATCCATAGTGGATATGCAAATTCTAATAATATATAAACAACAAGGTGTTTTGTGGAGGATGGGAGAACCATTTTTCCTTAGCTATCCATTGAAGTTTCATACTCTAATTCTTCCACCTACATTACCATTGGCATCACTTGGGCAGCTTTTTCATGTCTAATAAGTCTCTTAGGTATTTCTTTCCCATACATGAGTTACTTTTATCACATATTGGGGCTTAAGAATCTCCAAGATTTTTTGAAGCTCTACCTGCCCTGAATTACTGAGACAGATGTTCCTTTTCTGGTACCTGACCACCTGCCTAAGGGATATACAGAGCCTCTTTCTCAAATCAGCCTCTGATTTCATACATTTCTCCACCTCATCACCTGTTGCAAGCCCAGTGAATTATTTGTTAGGCTAGGATAGAATTGTCTCTCACTCATAAAATGCCATTCCCTCGATTAATTTATGTCCTAAATTTTTGACTCCCTAAATCCTTAGGGCTATGTAAACCTCTTAGATTCTTTTTCTGAAGGCAATTCATACAGAAAATCTTATTACTTGAATTAAGGGTGGGATGTTATGGGAGAGAAAAAGGGGAAATAACCAAGAGAGAATAAAAATAGTTGATATTTAAAAAACACCTGGCAACACTTTGCCTATGTTATGACCACCTTTAATTCAAGCAATAGTCACACAGTCACTGAATGATGAAAAACTAATCACTGGGGGAATGGGAAGTCAGTGCAATGTTTGCTTATTTTGAAAAAATAAAACACTCTGCCTGTTTTGTTTTCCTAAATTTGTAGCCTTGCTAGTTGTCAGAGAACTTAAAATATTATTTCTTTGATATTCGCACCTAACTTTCTATTAGAATGATTTAACTGGAATTTGTGAATGTAAGTTAGATAATTCATGAATTAGGAAAATATTAGTTATATCCATATTTTACTAATATTTAACTGAAATCAATATTTTCTTGCATTATGAATATCAATAACAGACTACAGTGACATTAATAGATGTATTTGTAACCTAAATAAATTACAGTTATATTTGTATAAGATTACATTGATGTAAAAACCTTAAAATATGTTTTCACTTGTTATTATAAAATTTCATAGGTTTCAGATCTATGCCTATTGTTTTTATTACATTGGTAAAGAAGCACACATATTATGTTGTCTCCCTGAATTTTTAGTTTAAATATCTTGATAACTAAATGTCAGTATAACTAATTTCCTTTGTAATTGCATGAAATTTATGTATTTTCATTTAAAAACATTATTTGAAGAAGAACTATGCAATCTTTACCAGATAGTCAGGGGACAGCCTGACACACACAGATGTTATGAAGACCACATGTGGCTATAGTTTTGAACGAAGCTAGAAATATTTATATATCGCCCACATCACTAGCAAAGCAAGATTATGATTGCTCCACTGAAGACTCTGGGAAGTTGTTTTTAATTAGTGAATAGGTGCTTTTGGACCCTTGGTTTGAAATTAGCTCATTTAAAAACATGACTAAGCAAAAGAAGCAATAGTGTAATGTGTATTTATATTTATTTTTATCTAAAATAACAATAAATTAAGCTTTATGAATCTTTAATGAATGGAGGAAAGCTGGCGCTTTCACTAGATCCACATCTGTCTGACAGTCACTTGTCACTTACAATGTGAAAGTATTTCCCAAGGAAGTTTGAGTAATTTTTGAAGGTTTATAATGATGAATTCATTTTTTCTTTCACTAGCAGGACATTTCCACATACTGTATTTTATACAAGATTTCCCAAGCACGGCTAAATATTATTTGGTAATAATTAAATGGTAGATTCTGTAATAATTAGTAAGGTAGTGGGATTGAATTTAAAAATGACTCACTCATTTTTCTTTGCAAAGAGATAAGGACATGACTAAAATTTACTAACCTTTTCTGTGATGTCAGTAGTTTGCTACCAAGCAGATAAATTCAAAAATAATAAAGCTACTTAATCTGTCATTTCAACAAAGGTTGCATTTTAATACAAATAGATAAATGTTTGTGTTTCCAAGGGAAGCTTTCTTATAGAGAGCAATTTAAAAGGAGATGATTGAAATTTTGTTCATATTTATGTGATTTTGTTGCTACAATGATATGTGTCTCCTATATCTTATAGTTTTAAAATACTGAAACAATATTTAGAAGCTACACAGCTTCTAATGAAAAAATTTAATGGGTTTTAACTTTTGGTAAAAATATAAAAATGCAACATTTTGTTTGAAAGAATTGTCCAGTATCAAGGAAAATGGAAATTTACTATCTGTAGTTCAATAAAAATCAATGTAATTGGAACATGAGGTTGAAATTTATAATAGTTTAATAACTGCTATCAATGATGTATTTTTAATTTTTACATATGTATTTTTGTTAATCTATCATAGTCATTAAATACAAATATTATACAAAAATTAACAACTATGCAGAATATTTCTAAATTAATGTATTACAAATCAGTAAACTCAAATTTTCAGAAATTATGAGGTAATCAATCACCATGTCTCAACAGAAATATAAACACTCACTTTAGTGACACCAAATTTTTTGTATCATTAAAACATAATTATTTTATATCATATATTTAACCCCTTCAACTTTTTATGTTTAATATGTTTAGGTATACACATATTAGTTTGGTGATACGTATATATACACATACCAAACTAATATGTGTATACATAAACTAATATGTGTATACCTAAACATATTAAACATATATATATGACATATTGAATTAAACATATATATATAACATATTGAATATATGTTAACTTATTGAAGTTGTGAGCATATATATGTATGTTAATACATTCAATAAGCTAACATATATTGAGATTTAAAATTTAAAATCTTTTTATAAATGCAATGCATAATCCATGAAGTTGACACATCACTGGAATAAACATGTAAGAATTTCCACAAATAAATAATATTTAATACTCTGCAATAGAATATTTTTAAACATTCATTTTCTATTATATTGACTGATTTCCTTTACACATCCTAAGTGGTCATTTGGAAGCCATTTCCTCCTGAAGTTGACTTAAAAATGGCTTTTATGGCCTGGCGTGGGGTCTCATGCCATTAATCCCAGGACTTTGGGAGGTTGAGGTAGGAGGATTACCCGAGGTTAGGAGTTCAAGAGCAGCCTAGTCAACATGGTGAAACCCTGTCTCTACTAAAAGTACAAAGCTAAGATGGGCATGGTGGCAGACACTTGTAATCCCAGCTACTTGGGAGGCTGAGGCAGGAGAACCACTTGCACCCAGGAGGTGGAGGTTGCAGTGAATCAAGATCAGGCCACTGCACTCCCAGCCTGGGTGACAGAGCAAGACTCTGTATCAAAAAAAATAAAAAATAAAAATAAGATTTTTACTAGCAAGTCTGTTTGTTTTATGTTTCAAATGTTTTCATGAGTTCACCACAATGAATGCCTTGGGCTATTAAGATGTTGGGCCCAGATTACTGCCAGAAGCTTCTAACCAGTGTCCCTATCAATTGTTGTAGGCTTTGAATGCTACCAAAATATTTTCAAACAGTAACTCTATACTTAAACCTCTTCAGTGTTTTTTCTTACTCTCAAAATAAAATCCCACCTCATTAGCCTGAGACAAAGCTCCCTCATGGCTGGGCACTGGTCCCCTCATCCTCCGTTGGACCTTCTGCACACTCACATGTGTGCCACAGCCTCTGCACTGTTGCACCTGCAGTTTCCTCTTCTAGAAACCTTGTTTTCCATCCAAATGACATCTAACAGCTTCTTTCTCAATCTACAATCCTACCTTATTATACATCTGACAGTTATTCATCCTGTGTTTCATTTGGTTAAGCTCCTGCATCAATGTTTATCATCTCATTTATTGTATTTTAAAATAAGTTATATTGTTGGCAGGAACACTAGGCAAGATGTTGCACAGAAACCCTGAAATGTGTAAATTCCCTGAATTCACCCAAGGAAATGGAATAAAATGAAAGAACACACACGTCTTTGGGATGCGGGAGGAAAGTAGAGTACCAGCAGAAAGCGCACACAGACAGGACATACAAACTCTACACTGACAGTACCGGGTGAGTAATCATTTCTTTTTTCTTATGAAGTTTGCAGGACAATGATGTTATACATGGACCTGCTGTCAAACAATAAATTGTTCTTTAGTCTTCCCAACTTTTCACATATTTGTCTTATTTCTTCAAGTACAGTTTTGCACTAACAAGATTTATATTTCCGTAATGTACAGAACATTGTACTGGATCCTGCAATCTTGAATTCATAGTCCTGGTTAGCTGTTAATTTTTGACTAAGGCGATTATTGAAATAAGAAAACTGAATTTCATTGTTTCTTATATAATTCTCAGACTTCTACTGGAAGGACATGTGTGTCTTTAAAAATAAGATATTGCCTAATTGTATATAAATATATTTTACAGGTTATGGCATTTTGGATTAAACCTCTTAATTAGTCTTCACCCACCATTTTTGACCCACACCATTTTTATCAAGAATTTTCAAAAATGGTCATGAATAATGATATATCTCTGAATCTTGAGGTTCATATATTAGAATAAAAGTTTAAAAATATGTTTTATGAATTGCTCTCTCATTCATACCAAACTGGAAGTACCTTAAGGGCATAGTCCTTTGCTAATTTGTCTTCGTATTTTCATAACACATAAGCAAACTGCCTTATAGCATTCTTTAAAGCATTTTAAAGCATTCTTTAAAAATACTTATTGAATAAAAGAAATAAAATGAACAATTATTTTGATTTCTTGCACTGTCCACACTGAAAAGACAAAAATTTCTGAAGTTCTCAATTCAGAAGCATAAGTTCAGTTTTATGATAAATATTCAAACTAAAACTAGAAAAATAATTTCCTATTCTCAAGCTTCTAGGCTCATTTTTATCAGATAAAGACAGACTACATTTCGTAGGGGATATAAGAAAATAGAAGAATGGAGGATCAGATATTAGAGGTTACAGATAATCAAGATAACATATGAGATAAACATTTCACTCAACCCTAAAAGAGGTGAATATTTAAAATAGTTAGCTTTTTACATTATCTTAAGAGTTTTTCTTTCTTATTTCTATTGCAATTTATTGTTCATGTAGATTGTAATTTCAGGTATATTTTTAAAAACACAATCTAAAAGTTCGCAGTTTAATTTCCAACCTCCTTTCCTGCTGCTACTCCTGTCTGTTCTGAATGTGAGTGATGATGTGGAGCCTCCGCAGCATCATTATCTTATGTAGTTTGTATGCATAAAGCAGATGTAATCTCAGATGATCAGGCAGCTATTACTCCTATGAGGAAATGTCAACAATAAACAATTAATCGTATTTCAGTTCCTCCAGTTAGTCATTTATAGAAGATTTAACAATACTGTTCATGGACATTCCATTGATTTGTATTTTGTGGCTAATTTATCTTTGCTTTGCTATGACTGGAGATAATGTAGAGCATTTATTTCCTTTTTCTTTTCTTGCAGCAAGTTATCATGTACTAGACTTGCTTTTTTTTTTTTAACCCTCCTTATGATGTTATTGGATTTATTTATGAAGTCCAGCATTGATAAGTACGTGAAAATTTTGATTATTTTTATCCCATAGAGGCAGTTACCAGAATACAGAAGTGGGATCCTTATTCAATAAGTAAAAGAAAGCTCTAGTGCCCTTGAAGTTCTCTTTTTAGATGGTAATAGTTGCCCCTCATAACACAGAGCACAAAGGCTTCAAAGAAATGCAGCTTCCCTGCATTTTCTTGTTTTCTCAACACACACAAAGGTACTGCAGAGATTTAAGTTTGCCCAGTTACCTTTCTAAAATCTATCACAGTCTAAAAGTATTCTGTGACCAAGAAAATTAGGGCTACCAAAACCTTAATAGAGATGGGGCTCAACGAATGTATTATGATTTTTATTTTCAAATATACTCCCTTCAGAAAATAAACAGCCTAAGGATGGGGAAGTGAAGAATTATTTGTGAAAATATTTTAAAGTTTTTGTTGCTGCTGTTGTTAATAGTGAAGACAGCATCTGGAAATAAATAGAAATGCCTGAGTTAAGTAAATAAGGAAAAATCACTCTTTGTGTATGTGTGTTTCTGTGTGTGTGTATGTGTGTGTGTGCTCTCACCTAGAAAGCAACCTGATCTTCACTGTTTAAGACTCAGTTTAAACTTAAAAACAACTTGGTGGAAGGTTCTCACTTAATGCCTATCATATTAAGTATTTTCAATAAATGATAATATCCATATATATTCATGATAAAAACAGAAGAAGCAAAAAAAAATACAATTCACTTCCTAGTTAAATGATAACTTAAATTTTGGGAGTTTCATTTGGTATTCACTGCTTTTCCTTTATTGCAAAGTACACTTCTTAGTATTCCCAAAGAAACTCAAGATTTGCATATAAATCTAATTGTGTGTATTCATGCAAAACTTTTCAATTCATGACAAACTATCCATAGATACCAAAATTAATTTGTGAGTGAAGAGTCATTGTGTTCAGAGATAGAAAGTGTCAAGCTTTCTGCTCTTCCTTACTTTCCTGCTACTTAGCTGTCCACAGCATTGACTTATGAGAAGTGCTAAACATTTACCTAAGAAAAGAGCTACACATCTGACAGAGATGTATATATGAACCAGTTATTGTATATCTGTGTACTTTTGCATATGCCTTCATTTAATTATTGAAGGGAAATATAAACTTTCCTATATTGTAAGGAGATTGAATCAAATAAAAAGTCATTTAAATTTTGTGATACTTTGTGATACTTGGAAATTATTTTATTACTTGTAGCATGTAGTAATTTGTGAAGCTATTTAATTCAATGGAATCTTATATGTAATACAATAAAAGTTTAGTATTTTGTTAGTGACTTCTCCATTTCCCACTAACTGCCTGTAATGGTGAAATTCCAAGGCTCAGTGATAGACTTCACACTATTTCTATAGTTGAAATTACAAGGAATACAAACCAAATCAAGAAATGCAAAAGGAAAAGGGTTTGAAAAAGTATTTGCTGATACAATGGGACAAAAATATCAAAAGTGGAAAATGGAATTTTACTATTAAACACATAACAGAAAAACTTTTTTTTTTAATTTTTTTTTTTTCCTAGAGTTAGTCTCACTCTGTCACCCAGGCTGGAGTGTGGTGGTGTGATCACGGCTTGTTATGACCTTGAACTTTTGGGCTCAAGTGATCCTCCTGCCTCAGCCTCCTGAGTAGCTGGGATGATAGGCCATGCACTATTACCATTGGATTTTTTTTTTTTTTTAAATAGAGATGAGGTCTTGCTATGCTGCTCAGGCTAGCCTCAAATTTCTGGCCTTAAGTATTTCCCCAGTCTCAGCCTTCTAAAGTACTGTGATTGCAGGAATGTGCCACCATGCTGGCCCAACAGAAAAACTTTAAAGTCATCAATTATTACATTATGTTTATATCTTTATCAAAGCCACTATTTAGGCCCATAACTATCATTATGGGGGAAGAAAAGATAAGACTACAATCCTGTCTAAAGCTTAAGTATTAGAGGTGATGTCCTTAGCAGCGTTTTATCTATTATATTCACCTTATCTTCTTGTTAGAGATTTTTCAGGCTGTGTAGCGATATTATTCATAATGCCATATTTATAAGACATGATTTTATTCATTATAATGTAGTTGGTGACATAAACATAGAGGAAAAGAAGATTTTGTGCTTGGCCCAAAAGTTCAGATGAAAGTTTTAAAAATACTACTTGACTTTCTCCGGGATTCCAAGTTTTTAAAAGAGTTTAAATTTATTCAATTCAAATGAGACAAAAAAATTAAGATTTAGAAACCATTATTGTTAACAAAAGTCAGAAATTATGTCTTCAATTATTCTTTGGTAATGAGTCACCTTGGTGGATTCGTATCTGAACAACTGTAAATAATCCTGCAATGAACACGAGAGTGCAGATATCTATGCTGAGATAAGAGAATCACTTGAACCTGGGAGGAGGATGTTGTAGTGAGCCAAGATAGTGCCATTGCATTCGAGCCTGGGCAACAGAGCAAAACTTCCTCTCAAAAAAGAAACCAAAAAACAAACAAAGAAAAAACAAGATAATGATTTCATTTCCTTTGAATATATGCTCCTATGATGGGATTCCTGGATTATACGGCAGTTCTGTTTTTAAGGAACCTCTGTACTGTTTTCCATAATGACTGTACAGATTGTATTCCCACCAACAGTGTAAAAGTTTCCCTTTCCTCACATCCTCTCCAACACTTATTTGTTTTATCTGATATGGTTTGGCTGTGTCCCCACTCAACTCTCAACTTAAATTGTATCTCACAGAATTCCCACGTGTTGTGGGATGGACTTGGGGGAGGTAATGGAATCATGGGGCCAGTCTTTTCCATGCTATTCTCGTGATAGTGAGTAAGTCTTATAGGATCTGAATGGGTTTATCAGGGGATTCCATGTTTGCTTCTTCCTTATCTGTCTCTTGCTGTCACCATGAAAGAAATGCCTTTCACCTCCCGCCATGATTTCAACGTTGCCCCAGCCATGTGGGACTGTAAGTCCAATTAAACCTCTTCTTCATCCCAGTTTCTTGTATGTCTTTATCAGTAGTGTGAAAACGGACTAATACATTACCTTGATAGGTAAATTATAAAAAAAAAAAAAAACTCTAAAATAATTATGTCACCACATAAAATTTTGAATAATATTTGAAAATGCCCTGAAGAATATATACTACTACCTGATATCTATATGATAAGAAGTTATTTTCAAACATGAACAGGAGCATAGGAGTCTTGCTGTTAATTGCAAAGACACTGAAGTACATGTACATTTTAAAGATGTAGAGAAAATAAAATGAATAGATGTTTATTTTATGCACATCGGTGTTCGCCCTAACCCAGGTGACATATATACATTCAAGGATAATATTTGCTTTTTGAAATTCAAAATGATAGCCACTTCTTAAATGTTACTTGTCCAGATAACCTCTTTCTGTGACAGTTGCATAAAACTAAATTTTCTATTATTGAAGTCACTGAGAGTTCTCTTCCTAGAAATGTGACCACAAATTGATTTACTCTAATATTGTTGATTTTATTATTCAGTTATGAGGCCTCTCATGAGCATTAGTGAATGGCTTCAGAGTTTGTAGATGGAAAAATAATTATTTACTAAATGTAATCCATTGGTTTCCAAACGTTTACTTTTCTTATAAATAACCGTCCCATAAATATATCAAGATACCACGACAACTCATGTATTTTTGTCATGTTCTTAATCTGGACATTATTAAGACTATATACAACCTAAGTCCAAATTGCCTTACAGTGATCCTATAAAGTTTGATGAAAATGTCATGTTTATACTAATTAGATTTCTATTGAAAATCTTACCATTTTATTTCAAGGAGAGAAGAATGAAAATCCTAATATCTCAGTTTTTGAAAGTAAGTGGGTTTTAATACATACTTTACCATTTTTTAACAACTTTGTTTTATAATCAATAAGAAGAGTTTAAAAGAGTATTATATAATGATACTCATCCAATAAATAAACTGTCATCGTAATTGGAATGACAAATCACAAGGATACACTTCCCTTGGAAGTTCACACATTAACCAGAAATATCACCTGATTAATAGGAATTTCAGAAGGTTTTGAAATGCATTGAAACACAGTTGAACTTTTTTTTTTCTGAAATGGCTTGATTTATCAGAAACCAGCTAAATATGTAATATATCAAAAATTTAGTACTGTATATGCATTTTTCAAAAAAGTATAGCATACATATATTAATAATATGCATAATGATGTAATCAAGCTACAAAATTAAAAATAGTTCATCTATTTGCTTTATTATGGACTAAAACAATCATAAATACACACAAACTCACATACACAGAAAAAGAAAAAGAAAAACAATGATTACCTAAGCCACTGCTAAGAATAGAACAACAAAAATAATAAACCTATCAGAATAATTCTGTTTTATTTTAACCAAGTTGGAAATTAACATCAGGGTTTGTATAATTTAGTAAAAGAAAATTGATTATTGTTATAATTAAAAATAACTACAATAAATCTTGCTTCACTCTGTGGAGAACAGTGTAATGACTGTTCTCAGTGTAATATTCAAGTTCTGCCTTTGAGAAATTAGCGGTCTAGGAAGTAAGAAACAACATATATAACAAACTGAAGAATGAGCAGAAATGGAAAAAAATCATCAGACCTTAAAAAAAAACCATAAGAAGAGGTAATTAATGTAGGAAAAAGCATTGTAAAAGCCAGAAGTTTCCTCCCACCGCTAGGAATTGTGACAGTGGTAATAAAACTCTTGTAATGTATTCCAAAAGAAATCACTTAAAAATCCCAATTTAGATTTGAAACTAGTATGTTGTTCTTGACAGAAGTAGCTTCCCTGAGGGAAATTAGATAAAGAAAACATGGCTTTTCTGCCACAATAAAAGTAAGGGTGAATATAAAAACCTAGAATGAAATGTATACTGGAATGTGTATAGTACATTGAAAGTAAGTTTTGAGAAGTGGGTTGACATAGGCTTTTGCCTTTGAAATGGGGAGATTTTATTAAATTCCTATGTTTTAATTTTTCAGCTTCAACGACTATTCAAAATAAACTTGTTACATGAACACCATATGTAAAAGAAGAACAATTGTTAAAAGGGGTAAACATTAAACCCCAAATTATTTTATTAAGCCATATCAATATATAATAAAATGTCTCAATGCACATTATTCTATTTAATAGAGTTATTTCTTTCCAAATTATTTGTAGTTGGGGATTTTAAACATGCTTAACGACCTGAAATGTTAAAGTATCACATAAAATTAGGCCAGTAATTCACAGTGTAAGTGAAAAATAAGGATAAACTATTACATTACTATCTAACATAATTAACTGGTTGTTTAGATCCTCTATGGTTAAAATCATGGAATAAATACATCAAAAGTTTATGTTGTCAAAAAATTGGACCATTATTCTACCTGTTACTTGTAATAGAAATATATATTCTAGAACTAATAAGGAACCTCTTTTCTCTTCTTAGAAGCATTTTTTTAAAGTAACCACTTTACACAAAAGGGGCTTTCTTGTTCTTACAGTTTCTAGACTTTTTTTCTATTTCAAATGGAAATAACAGAATATTTCCAGACGCAGTTGGCAAATTAATTTTTTTTTTTTTTTTTTGAGACGGAGTTTCGCTCTTGTTACCCAGGCTGGAGTGCAATGGCGAGATCTCGGCTCACCGCAACCTCCGCCTCCTGGGTTCAGGCAATTCTCCTGCCTCAGCCTCCTGAGTAGCTGGGATTACAGGCACGCGCCACCATGCCCAGCTGATTTTTTGTATTTTTAGTAGAGATGGGGTTTCACCATGTTGACCAGGATGGTCTCGATCTCTTGACCTCGTGATCCACCCGCCTCGGCCTCCCAAAGTGCTGGGATTACAGGCGTGAGCCACCGCGCCCAGCCCAGCAAATTACTTTTTAAAAAAGTTCTTCCAGATTCAGTTTGTTGATGTTTTTGTTTGTTTAATCTGCTGCCTTAATTGTAGGAGACATAAGACACAAACTAATATATTTTAGAACACATGTGAACCATCATAGTGTGTATAATTGGGTAAGTACACTTATGAATTTGTTTGTATGCAAACAATGTAAGTGTTATAGTGATCATTGAAAACAGATAGAGATTTGGCTTTACTTTGTGGTACTATTTCCCTATATTGTAATCCAAATATAATATATATATTTTAAAAATGCCTCTGAGAGGGAGGGGAACATTACCCACCAAATGCCTGGGGCTGGGGGCTAAGGGAGGAACAGCAGGGGTGGTGATACGGGGAATGGATAGCATTAGGAGAAATACCTAATGTAGATGACGGGGTGATGGATGCAGCAAACCACCACATGACACGTGTATACTTATGTAACAAACCTACATGATCTGCACATTTACCCCAGAACATAAAGTAAAATAATAATTTAAAAAAAAATGCCTCTGTGAAGAGGGTCAGACTCAAAGGGACTAGAAGTAAGCACAATCACACATTTTTTATCCCCTAAATCACCTTACTCAGATAAATCCTGACAAAACAACTGTTCGTTAGAATGGCTGTGACGAATGACATGTTTTACATTGTTTTTTTCAATTCTAAACATAATCACCATAAAAATATTCTTTATATAACTTCTTGGAATTAATTAACCATCTATAATTTCCCAAAGGGCGGGATCTTGTTTGTGGGTTAAGAGTGTCATTATTTTGAGTAACTATTCCACTAATAATCTTTAAATCTTAACCTCAGGCCAATTAATTTTAATGTACTTCAATTTCCAGGTATATTCTCTCTTGTAATGCAAAACAATATTATTTTCCAGAATTACCTATTTAAGCAGTACTTATTGCCTGAATATGTTAGATTATACAAAAATTAAACAAATTATTTTCGCACATTTTCTAACACGTAAGGTAGATAGCATTTTGAATGTTGAAATCTGTAATAGTCAGGGTTCTCTAGAGGGACAGGACTAATAGGATAGATGTATATATAAAAGGGAGTTTATTAAGGAGTAGTGACTCACAGCGTCACACAGTGAAATCCTGCAATAGGCAGCCTGCAAGTTGAGGAGCAAGGAAGCTAGTTTGAGTCCCAAAACCTCAAAATTAGGTAATTCAACAGTTCAGCCTTCAATCTGTATTTGAAGGCCCAAGAGCCCTCCGGCAAATCAATGTTATAAGTCTGGGAGTCCAAAAGCTGAAGAACTTGGAGTCCAATGTTCAAAGGCAGGAAGCACCCAGCACAAGAGAAAAATGAAGGCCAGAAGACTCAGCAAGTCTGGTCCATCCAACTTCTTCTGTCTGCTTTGGGACAAAACTTTTTATCCTTCAAACCAATCAAGTTGACACTCAACATTAACCATCACAGTATCACATAATTCATTATTATGTTTTCTTGGGAATGCTTAGTCATTTTTCAAATATATCAATTTAATGTTTTTCCTTTTAGGTATGTTATAGTGCCATTTGAGAAATTATACTCAAGTAGTCATTATAATATTTTTTGAATATTTAAAAGAAAAAATAAAAGCAAATTTAAAATTTATAAATTTATAGTGCTTACATGCTTTTTAATGGATTACCCTTGATTAATCCTATAATACCATTTAAAAAAGAGATTATACAATAAGACAATTCAGGGTAAACCACATCTATATTATCATAGGTTGTATCTATTCTATGATGAGTAATTATCCTCATCATTCATATAACCAGGTAAAGTAATTCAGAGATTATAAAGGATTGATTTTATTATAGTTCTGTAAATGCATCAGGTGATTATATATTGTCCTTTTTACATTTAAAAGTCATTTTTCAAAATGCTTACGTTTCAGAATTTATCTTACGCTGTTTAAATCTTTCAATATTGAAAACAGATATTTAAAAAAGATAACACTTTCGTCTCCCTTTGACTTTTAGTCTCTTATACTCTATAATTATTTAAGTTATTTATTCACCGTGATATTTTATTTCCCAAGAAACAGGTGTAATTCTCTGTTTTTCAGTTCATTCTACGTTATAGTATTATTAAATCAATAGAAATTTTAAAATATTTTATGGCTACTGAGTTTAGAATTCTGAGAGTCACATTATTTTTTGATGAAAATTTGATATTGACAAATTACCAAAGGTTTCTTTCACTTTCTGGAAAATATTTTCCCTTATGACAGATACCAATTTTTAAAACTTTGGCTAAAATTTATTTTCTAATTTAGATCCTGGAAGACTTTTTACTTTTTTAAATAACTGAAAACAATTTTTCTTCTCTCACTCTCTCTCTCTGAATATGAAGGTAACATATAATATTATCTCAAATATTATAAATTATCCCAACTTGCATGATCAATATTAATGTCTATATTATGGCTGCAGGTGGCCTTCTGCTCCTGTCAATGGGTTTTTAAAGTGAGTTTCCTTCTAACTTATACCCTCTCTTTGTGAAACACTTATTTTTATTTTACCTAACTCAAAAAACAGTCTCACAGTTAATTACTCTTAAAAGCTCTAGTAAAATTTGTCAAATCAAAATCAAAGTTGTTGCCAAGTAAACCATTAGTGATTATTTTCATCTCACTGTCCTTCATTATTCAGATATAAGCTGCAGTCAAATTCTTATATTTAAAATGTTCATTTTAATGAGTTTTATCTCTCCCAAAAGTATTATACAATTGCAAGGGGTTCTCTGTAAATATTTGACAGAAACATCTCAACTTTCTTGAAAAATGTTTGAACTATCCTAAAGTGAAATAATAACTCTCTCTAATGAGTTTGGAAGGAGAAGAAACTTGCTAGACTTATTAAAGAACATCATTTAGTTATTATACATAAAATAACTTCGATGAGGAAAATGTCACACATATACATCATGGAATACTATGCAGCCATAAAAAGAATGAGACTGATGCCCTTTGCAGCAACATGGATAGAACTGAAGGCCATTATCCTAAGTGAACTAACATAGGAACAGAAAACCAGCACTGCTTGTTTTCAATTACAAGTGGAATCTAAACATTGGGTACACATGGACAAAAAGAAAGGGAACAATAGGCACTGAGGCCTACTTGAGGGTGGAGGGTGAGAGGAGGGTTTGAAAAACTACCTGTCAGGCACTATGTGTTTTATATTTGAGTAATGAAATAATTTGTACATCAAACTTTCATGACACACAATTTATCTATACAACAAAAATGCACCTGCAACTCTGAAAATAAAATAAAAGTCTAAAATAATAACTTCTATGAAGATATAGAGAGCAAGATACTAAAAAATAAATTATATTGAAGTCTGTCTGCCATTCATTCTTTAATTGGGTTTTCCAGTTATTTTCATGTCTCTATTAGCCAAGACTAAATAGAATTCTGTTGCTGAATAGAATTACATGAGAAATAAGACATATGAGATAAAAGCTGATTCGTAATGGTAAAAATTATGATTTAAAAGAAAAAAATTCTAATTTGAAAAATAACTATTGATGACAATGATAGCATAATATTCTTGTGTGCTTGGTACCCAAAACTATTCTAAGTGGCTTACATGTATTAATTCATTCAAATTTCTCAATAATCTAATGAGGAAAGTACAATTTTCTGTCTATTTTATTATTGAGATGAATGAGACGCAAAGAGGCTAACCTAAGGTAACAAAGTTAGATGTGGTAGAGCTGTAACAGGAAATTACCTAGTTCCACTGAATTGCCTCCACTCATACTGAGCTACACTGTCCATGATAAAAAAAAAAAAAATTGTTAATTATTTTTATGACATGCGTAAAAAGAATTCCTTAAGACAGTAGCCGTTAGCTATGGAAAGTCAAGAATTTGCTTGCATTGTGGAAAGACTGGAATAAAATGAAGAGTAAAGCACATTAAGCAATGGGAACTAGAAGAGGTGAGGGTGGCTTCAAATGGCTGACTAGAGTCATCTGGCATTCACTTCCTCCACAGCATAGGACTGAAACAGCAAATAGACAGTCACACATTAAACAGAGCATCAGAGAAAACACTGGAATCCAGCACGTAAGTGCAAGGAAACCACATGACACATGAAAGAAGATAGTAAAGCAGCTGGCCTAGCTATGATCAGTTAGAAACCAGAAGAAACTACTCACTGCAGGGAAAATGTAAGTGAGAGACTCCCCAACCATCAGCTTTCCCACTGTGAACTCCTGTAATTTTAGCTACAGGAGAGTCCCTGGGCTGTCATGGGACCTGCGACTACTGCAGGGAGCTACATGGAGTCCATGTGATAATATTTTTTTCAGGCAGGTAACTCAAATTGGGTGTCACACATACTCTGAGACCTAATCAACTACATTATGGTACCATTTTGGGAGCCCAACTCACACCAGACTACATCTTGTCTTAGGGTACCACAGCCTCTGCATCTCCACATCCATAGGATCCCATTAACATGCTCCAGTGTCCACCTAAGGGTTACATATCATGACATTAGCTGGGCCCAGAGTTGCATGGTCCTAAGATATGATCAGCTCCTCAGCTCTCTAGTCTACATAGTGTCCTACATCCCAGGAAGTGGGCAGTGTAGCACACCAGGGAGAGTGCCCCTGGGACAAAGTGTGCTGAAGCATAAACACCCCATAGCCTGATAACAGCCTGCTGAGGTTGCTTCCACTGACAGAAGCAGAGCTACTGTACACCTATAAATGCATTCAGTGGGGCTGGGAACTGGCCTGTCCAATTGCTGCCCCACGGTCTGAGAAGAGGCCCACCATGCCCGACATTGTCACCTGGGCCTACGCTTGCCTTCTTGGGGCCTGAGTATGGGCCCAATCCTCTTTTCTGCTGCCCACAAATGTCTTTTAGGAGACCAGGATCTAACCAGTCCAGCCTGGTGCTGCCATTGCCACTGGCACATGCCTATGAATGCCACCTTGGAGGTTGGGGGCGGGCTCACCCAACCTGCCGCTGCCACTGCTGGAGCCCACACATGCCAAATAGGCGCCTGAGGGTTGGCCTGCTGCTGAGAATGATACTGCTCATGCTATGTATCCCATAACCTATAAATGCACATCAAGGAACTAGAAAACAAAGAATAAATCAAATCTAATAATAATAGAATAACATAAATAATAAAGATTAAAGCAAAAATAATACCAAAACCTGGCAGAGACTCAACAGGAAAAGAAAACTTCAGGCCAATATCCATGATGAACATAGATGTAAAAATCTTCAATAAAATACTGGGAAACCTATTGCAACAGCACATCAAAAAGCTTATCCATCATGATCAAGTAGGCTTTACCCCGGGGATGGAAAGCTGGTTCAACATATGCAAGTCTATAAATGCAATTCACCACATGAACGGAACCAAAGACCAAAACCACAAGATTATCTCAATAGATGCAGAGAAGGCCTTTGACAAAATTCAACAACGCTTTATACTAAAAGCTCTCAATAAACTAGGTATGGATGTAACGTATCTCAAAATAAAGTAATTTACAACAAACCCACAACTAATATCATACTGAATGGGAAAAAATTGGAAGCATTCCCTTTGAAATCTGGCACTAGACAAGAATGCCCTGTGTCACCACTCCTATTCAGTATAGTATTGGAAGTTCTAGCCAGAACAATCAGGCAAGAGAAAGAAATAAGTGTATTCAATTAGGAAAAGAGGAAGTCAAATTGTCTCTATTTGCAGACGACATGATTGTATATTTTGAAGACCCCATCGTCTCAGCCCAAAATCTCATGAAACTGATAAGCAACTTCAGCAAAGTCTACGCATACAAAATCAGCGTGCAGAAACCACAAGTATTCCTATACGCCAATTACAGACAAATGAGAGCCAAATCAAGAATGAACTGCCATTCACAATTGCTATAAAGACAATAAAATATCTAAGAATACAACTAACAAATGATGTAAACGACCTCTTTAAGGAGAACTACAAACCACTGCTCAAGGAAATAAGAGAGGACAAAAATGGATGGAAAAATATACCATGCTCATGGTCAGGAAGAATTAATATTGTGAAAATGGCCATACTGTCCAAAGTAATTATAGATTCAACACTATCCCCATAAAGCTACCTGTAACCCTCTTCACAGAACTGGAGAACTGCCTTAAACTTCATATGGAACCAAACAGAGCCTGCATAGCCAAGTCAATTCTAAGCAAAAAGAACAAAGCTGGAGGCATCACGCTACCTGACTTCAAACTATGCTACGAGGCTACAGTAAGCAAAACACTATAGTACTGGTATGAAAACAGAGATATAGACCAATGGAAAAGAACAGAGGCCTCGGAGGCAGTGCCACACATCTACAACCATCAGATATTTGATAAACCTGACAGAAAAAATCAATCGGGAAAGGATTCCCTTTTAATAAATGGTGTTAGGAAAACTGGCTAGCAGTGTGCAGAAAGCAGAAACTGGACCCCTTCCTGAAACCTTACACTAAAAGTAACTCCAGATGGATTAAAGACTTAAACATAACACCTAACATCATTAAAACCCTAGAAGAAAACCTAGGCAAAACCATTCAGGACATAGGAATAGGCAAGGACTTCATGACTAAAACACCAAAAGCATTGGCAACAAAAGCCAAAATAGATATATGGGATCTAATTAAACTACAGAGCTTCTGCACAGCAAAAGAAACAATCATTAGAGTGAACCAGCAACCAACAGAATGGGAAAAAAAATTTTGCAATCTATCCACCTGACAAAGGGATAATATCCAGAATCTACAAAGAACTAAAACAGATTTATAAGAAAAAACAAAACAAAACAAAAAAACCCACTCAAAAGTGGGTGAAGGATATGAACAGACGCTTTTCAAAAGAAGACATATATGAGGCCAACAAGCATATGAAAAAATGCTCATCATCACTGGTCACTAGAGAAATGCAAATCAAAACCATATTGAGATACCATCTCATGCCAGATAGAATGGCTATCATTAAAAAATCTGGAGGCAACAGATGCTAGAGAGGATGTGGAGAAACAGGAACACTTTTACACTGTTGGTGGGAGTGTAAATTAGTTCAATCATTGTGGAAGACAGTGTGGTGCTTCCTCAAGAATCTAGAAATAGAAATTCCATTTGACCCAGCAATCTCATTACTGAGTATATACCCAAAGGATTATAAATTATTCTATTATAAAGACACATTCACACGTATGTTCATTGTGGCACTATTTGCAATAGCAAAGACCTGAAACCAAACCAAATGCCTGTTGACAATAGACTGGACAAGGAAAATGTGGAATATATACACCGTGGAATACTATGCAGCCATAAAAAATGATGAATTTGTGTCCTTTGTAGGGACATGGATGAATCCTGAAACCATCATTCTCAGCAAACTGACACAAGAACAGAAAATTAAACACTGTATGTTCTCACTCACAGGCAGGTGGTGAACAGTGAAAACACATGGGCACAGGGAGGGGAGCATCACACACTGGGGTTTGTTGCGGGGGGACTAGGGGAGGAACAGTGAGGGGTAGAGAGTTGGGGAGGGATAACATGGGGAGAAATGCCAGATACAGGTGACAGGGATGGAGGCAGCAAACCACATTGCCATGTATGTACTATACAACAATCCTGCATGTTCTTCACATGTACCCCAGAACCTAAAGTGCAGTAAAATATATATATATATATATATATATATATATATATATATATATATTTTAAGAAGTGGGCAAAAGACTCGAATGGACACTTCTCAAAGGAAGACATACAAATGCTCAATACATTTCTTTCATGTAATATGAAAGAAAGATTAACATGCCTAATAACTGGGGAAATGGAAACTACAACTACGAAGAGATATTAGAATGACTATTATAAAAAGATGAAAGATAAGTGCTGACAAGGATGTGTAGAAAAGGGAATACTGGAACATCGTTGGTGGGAATGTAAATTAGTACCAATGTTATGGAAAATTGTACAGAGGTTTCTCAAAAAACTGCAAATCGAATTACCATATGATCCAACGATCCCACTTCTGGGTATTTACCAAAAGTTTTAACATCTATTTGCTGGAAAAATGTCTGCACTCCCATGTTCATTGAAACATTCTTTATGATAGTTAACTTATGGAATCAACTTCAGTGTCCATAAGTGGACAACTGAATAAAGAAAATGTAGGACTAGGCACGGTGGCTTATGCCTTTAATCGTAGCGCTTTGGGAAGCTGACGTGGGTGGATCACTTGAGGTCAAGAGTTCAAGACCAGCCTGGCCCCATCCCTACTAAAAGTACAAAAATTAACTGGGCATGGTGGCAGGCAGCTATAATGTGGGGAAACTGGGGAGGTGATTGCCTAAGGATAAAAAATCTCAGCTAGTAGAAATATGTTATTTTTTAGTTTTATTGCAGAGTGTAGCAAATAGATGCAAACCAAATTCATAAATTTCTTACATAAAAGCTATTTTGAAATATCTGTAGAATGTTTCATAAACCTGGTTAGAATGATGAATTTAAATATTTTAGATATAAAGAGCATGCATTGAATTAGAGTTTTTTTGAACTAAAATTATGCTGATTAAAATATACTAAATCATAAAAAAAATCCTTAAAGTTTTGTTTTATATTTGTGGAGCTGTGTAACAAATTTTTTTCTAAATTATATATTTAGTAGATTGAATTTTTTGATGTTTAAATTTGAACTTAATTAGAGTACACTTTTTAGAGAAAAGGGGGGTCACGGCATTTTTCTTTTTTCATTTTATGTTTCTGAGGAATATTAAATAATTGACCTAGTCAGCAAGGTAGGTAGTAGGTATGAACGGGCATACTTGGATACAGGGATGTTTCCGTAGTAAACAATAATATCTGTCAATAATATCCCTCAGCACATGACACTAACACATTTTTATTTTCAACATGCAATACAATATCTGACCTACACCAGCTACCGTGTTTTGTAAGAAATTTTCTGTTTCCTTGTGATGCCCATCAATTAACAAAACTAAAATCACCAAACACATACATTTTAGTATGAATTCATATTGCTTTTATTTATGATAAAGCATAACAAAACAGCTTAGTGCACATAGGGTATACAATAAAATCAATTTGAGGGAAGTGCAAACCTGTACTAACTTCAAACGACTACTCATATGAATTTTCTTTTTCTTATTCCTAGTCTTACTTCAGGTTTATTTTTTAAATGTCCAAACACAAATGATGTAGCAAGGGTATATATTCAGGTCCAAAGGGAAACATTTTATTCAGTATGAAATATATTTAAACCACTTGATGTGTTTTACTAATGAGTTCTTGTAGAAAATAAGATTTTAATTATTAGGAAGAAAAATTGGCAAAATGGTAGTATTTTAATATCATTTTGGCAATGGCTAGGTCAGTAACACATTATTCATTTTTACAGGAAGTACTATAAAATATAGATGTAAAAGACAAAGTCATTTATTAGTTTTCCCTTCAGCAGGACAGACTAAGTATTGTTCAACATATTTCATTCTTTTGGCAGTTTTAGTTAATTTATTTCTCTAGTGCGTTTCAGCTAGAAAGCAATACCTGCTATTTTACTTTGCTACAATATTGAGAGAGAAAGCACCATGATTATTATAAAGCTATCTATTCATATTTTATAGTATGTGCAGTAGAAAATTTACTTGAAACTTGAGTTGCATAGAGAAAAATGAAAATGAAAAGTCCATGAGTATATTATACATAAGTGATGCATATATTTGTAGAGTAGAGCAACAAGGTTATTCAGTAGACAATTCAAGATCTAAGATTTCTGCAGTTTTCAATTGTGTGGAGGCAGAAACAAGGAGTAGTAAATTGATTTGGCATGCTGAACTCTTGGACACTGAACTGTAACAAGAAAATTGAACGTATTCTGTTTTATGCATATAAAAGAAGTACTTTCCAAGATGAGAATTCATTTATTCATTTAACCAATATGTGCAAAAGGTATGCTCTATGCCAGGCAATAACCAAAAGGCAAAACAGACAAAATTTATGCCAGGTGATAAATCAAAAGGCAAAACAGACAAAAATCTCTACCAGTGTAGAGCTTACCTCCTAATTGAGGGTAACAGAGCACATACATCGTTTATTAAAAGGAGATAAATGTTTAAGAAGAAAAGGAAACAGACAAGGGACTAGGAACACAGGTTGAAGTTAAGGCATGTGTGGAGAGAGTGCAATGTTGCCAATTATATTTAAGGAAGACTTTCAAAAGATCTTTTAAAATTCTACAAATGGAATCTGATGTGAATATTGTTACTGCTATCCTTAAGGCTGCCTTCTTCATCCCCTTCAGATATTGCCACTAAATCAGTTTCTTTGTATTCCTTTCTGATTTCTGCCTTCCTTTTAACGTTCGTTCAAATTTCACCTTTCAATGACTCCCATACTTACAATTTTAATTCTCCACACCTACATTTAACTCCTCTCTCTCCATATTTTCCCTTGAGTTTATTTTGTGCATTTATCATCATTTCTTGAACTATATATTTTATTGCTTAGTTAGTGTATGGTCTATCTTTCCCAAACAGAATATAAAATCCATGAAAGTAGAAATTTCTGTTTTTCCCTGATGCTATGGATATATCCCTTAAATAGCACTTAGAAGGTACTGACATATTTATTGAATATACGTTTGAATAATCAAACTATCATCTTTTGCATACTAATTTCCTTCACTTTTATTTCCAGTAAACTATTAACATCTTGTTTGTTTTTCCCGTAAATATCTCTTTAATCTGCACACACATCTGAATGTCTTTTAACATCAACAGACAGTGCTTTCTCATCTTGACTGCTACAATTCCCGACTGCTATTCTCAGCCTCTACGTTCACCATTTCAATCCCTTTTCTTCACTTTAACCAAAAGAACCATATGAAATGCATATCTGTTTAATTCATTTCCATATTTAAGAATACTTATTGAGTCATGTGGTTCTTAAAGTCCCAAACCCAGCATAATATAGCTATGCCAATCTCAGACTCATGTTCTGCCATTTCCCATTATTTCCTGATATCAGGATCATACTGACATGTTTCAGTCGACTAAAGTCACAATGGTTTTTTTTCCCCCCTTTCTTTGGACTTTTGCATATAACAAACCTACTCTTAGAAATATCTTCTCATGTAATCCCAACACTTTGGGAGGCCGAGGCGGGTGGATCACGAGGTCAAGAGATCGAGACCATCCTGGTCAACATGGTGAAACCCCGTCTCTACTAAAAATACAAAAAATTAGCTGGGCATGGTGGCGCGTGCCTGTAATCCCAGCTACTCAGGAGGCTGAGGCAGGAGAATTGCCTGAACCCAGGAGGCAGAGGTTGCGGTGAGCCGAGATCGCGCCATTGCACTTCAGCCTGGGTAACAAGAGCGAAACTCCGTCTCAAAAAAAAAAAAAAAAAAAGAAATATCTTCTCATGTTCACTCCCTCTTAGCTTCACGTCTTTTATGGCAATTCATTTTCTCAGGGAAGGTTACTCTATGCCCTAGAACTTTGGCCTGTAACATTACTCATATCCCTAAGCTTTTCATTTGTAGCCCTCATCTCATCTTATAAACATAGATTTCAGAGATTATTTTATTAATTTCTGTCTCCTTTATGAGATGTGTGCTTGATGAGAATGGAGATTATTTCTGCTATGTTCACCATTTTGTCCTTGGCACCTTGCACAGAATAGATGTTCAAAAATAAAACCAACCAAACAAACAAGCAAACAAAGATGAACAAGAAGAGCTTGGATTCTTTGCACATAGAGTGACTGATAAGAAAGGGAAAATGTTACTTGATGAACACTGGCAAAATTAAGAATGAATATCTTGTGGAGCCACTACTTTCTGATGCTGGCTCAGGTAGGCTGGCTGAATAATACTCAAATAGTAAGACCATTTGAAATAAACAAGTAAATGAAGTTTGTGAAACTTATGTAAGTCTAAACACAAAGAATATATGAATTCAATTGAGGACTTATGTATTTCTGTTATTAATTTTTTCGCTTTTCATTATGCTTGACATTTTAGAAACTGAATTTTATTACAGTCCATTAGCTTATCATTACATGCTGGTATGATGAGATTGCACTGAGATGCATAAAGTAACATTTTTTAGCATGAGCAACTAAAATTACAAGGTTGTGTGGATAGTATGTTGTAGAGATTGTTTCAATTTGGCCTTGATGTTGAGTTGGTGAGCAGGTAGCTTGTTGTGATAGAGTGAGATGAAATTGGCGCCTAATCACTGGAGAAAGTTGTAATGATGTATGAAATGAAAAATCCCTGCCCAAAGAGAATACAAACTCTCTTTTGCAATGACTGCTATGCTATTTTCTCTAAATTACCATTCAACTGCAGAAAAATGAAAAGTCCATGGCAAAGCCAAAACTTGCAGTTTTTCAGGGAAAGAGAGACGTAAGATTCTTTGGGGGATTTGGGAAAATGAAGAAGTAGGTATCTTACTGGAAGCAAAAGTTTATTTTTCACCAAGAATATACCCCCACTTATATAAGCTCCAATAATAATAAGCCAATAAAACACACATGTACACACACAGTGGATGCACACACACACCATAGAAAACTGCCTATCCTTAAAAAGAAAACACTTTGAAAGCATGTATGTGAAAACCTCAACTCTATAAAATATTTTAAGCAACTTTATCGTTTTTGCTTTATAATGCTTTGGAGAAGCCTGTGATAAGAGGAGTTCTTAAATAATTAAATTATTCATTAAACAACTATTCATTAAAACTATTATGCGTCATGTATAGTACCCATCACTGTGACACAATTGAGTAAAACATCAAATATCTCTTCTTTACTGAAATTTACATTCTAATTCTGACAATAAGGACAATAAATTATGTAGCATGTTTGTAGTAAGTGTTATGGAGAATAAAATAATGTAGACGAGAATTGAAACAGTGGCATGAAAGTTTTTATCATAAGCAAGTACCCAAAGAAGTATTCACTGAGACTTTTCTGAGAAAAGTCTTGAAGGAGGCAAAGGAGCTAGTCATTTCATTATTTGCAAAAAAGTACATTTCAAGCACAGAGAAAACAAAGTAAACAGGCAAGAGAGAGTCTGAAGTATTTGGGACAGCTAATTATATAAGCATGGATATGCAAGCTGAGTCAGAGAGAACTCGGAAAAAGGGATGAGATAATTAATGGGAGGAAGCAGTCATGTAAAAACTTGTAGGTAATTATACACTTTTTTGTTTTATTCTGAAGTAGGAACACATCTCAAAGTTTGTAGCTATGGTCAGGAGTGTTTAAAGAGAAACACTCAAGCTGCTTTATGGAAGAATGAAAATAAGCCAGGAATTGTTACATTAATTTAGGAGAGTTAAAAGGACAGCTTATACTAGGATGAAAGCTGTAGAAGTGATGGTAGGAAACATAAAACACAAGAAAGAGTGAAATGAACTTAAACTATTATTTCCTCTACTGAAGTGACGTTTTATTTCATTTATTTATTTATTTTTTAAATTTCAACTTTTAGATACAGAGTGTACATGTGCAGGTCTGTTACATTGCACCAAGGTGAACATAGTATCCAGTGGTTTTTAAACCCATACCTGCCTCCCTTTGTCACCCCTGCAGCAGTCCATAGTATGTGTTGTTCCCCTGTTTATGTTCATATATGCCCAGAGTTTATCTCCTAATTATAAGCAGAAACATGTAGAATTTGGTGTTTTGTTTCTGTGTTAATTCATTTAGGAATATGGCCTCTAGCTTTATCCATGTTGTCCTCAAAGGACATGATTTGACCCTTTTTATGGCTGTGTAGTAGCATTCCATAGTGTATATGTACCACATTTTCTTTATTTAATTCAACATTGATGGGCACCTAGGTTGATTCACGTCTTTGCGATTCAGTGTTCACTTCATTGTGAATAGAGTGGTGATGAATGTATGAGTGCATGCATCTTTTTGATAGAGTGATTTATTTTCCTTTGGGTATACACCCAGTGATGGGATTTCTGGGTAGAAGGATAGTCCTATTTTAACGTCTTTGAGAAATGGCCAAACTGCTTTTCACAATGGCTGAACTCATTCACATTCCCACCAACAATGTATACTTGTTCCCTTTTCTCTTCAGCCTCATCAGCATTTGCATTTCTCTGATGACTGGTGATGATAAACATTTTCATATGCTTGTTGGTTACTTGTGTGTCTTCTTTTGAGAAGTGTCTATTCATGCTCTTTGCCTATTTTTAGTGAGGTTATTTGTATTTTGCTTATTGATTTGCATAAGTTCCTTATAGATTCTGGATATTAGACCTTTGTTGGATACATAGTTAGCAAATATTTTCTCCCATTTTGCAGGTTTTCTATTTACTCTGCTGGTAGGTTTTTTGTTTTGTTTTGTTTTGCTGTGCAGAAGCTCTTTCATTCAATTGGGTCCCACTTGTCCATTTCTGGTTTTGTTGTAATTGCTTTCAGGGACTTAGGCAAAAATTCTTTGCCAAGGCTGATGTCAAAAAGTTTATTTACTAGGTTTTCTTCTAGGATTTCTATAGTCAAACTACTTTAAATGAGTAACATAACCACAGAGAAAATGGATAAAGAAAGAAACTAATCCGGGTAAATTATAAACACAGAATTTTTGTAACATATCTTTAAACTAAAGAAAAAAATTTTCAAATAATTATAAAAATTTAGTTACTGTACTAAGTTTCGCATATCCTTTTTTTTTGCAGTGGTTTGAATTAGGGACTCTGACTTAATATTCTGTGTCTTCTAGGAAGTGTGTAATAAGTATGTATAAAGTAACTATTACTTCTAGGAAGTGTGTAATAAGTGTGTATAAAGTTTCTCATTTTTGGAGAAGGACGTTACATATACAAAAGGGGAAGGAAGGTCTAAACTAAATCTAAAGATATTAGACTGGAATTTAATTTATCAGCATAAACTCAAATATAATCATGTGGCACATAACAATGTTCAGGTCAACGATGACCAAATATATGATGGTGGTTCCATAAGATTCTAATATTGTATTTTTACTATAGCTTTCCTATGTTTAGCCATGTTTAGATACATAAATAGTCACTACTGTGCTACAATTATGTAAGTATTTGGTACAATATCATGTTATACAGATTTCTAGCCTATACAAGAGTAACAAGCCGTACTATGTAGCCTAGGTGTGTAGCAGGCTATTCCATTCGGTTTGTATAAGTACACGCAATCATATTTGCACAATGACAGGACCACCCAACAATGTTTTTTAGATGTTAAGGGACTATACCTGTAGTGGATATAGAAATAGATGCATGTATAAACACACACATATTTCCTGTTTTTGTTGTTCCTCTGAGAAAGCATACAAACAAAGACACCATGGTTGCAATGAATACCCCTGATACCTGGATGTTCGTATTTAAATACTGCTTGTACCTGAAACAAGAAAAATGATTCCATGGCTGTGTAATAAAAATAAAGCATTGAGGGACTGATAGGAACATGTCAAAGAACACAGAGGCTAGCTTGAAGTGGGCCTCACTGACCAAATCAATTTGAACATCTGATCAAAAATTGATGGTAATGCATTATAACCCACAGGCTAATATAAAAGTCTATAAGTCCACAGTAATATAAACACAAACTTAATTAATAGGGAATGAAAAAATTATTTACGGTAGACTTCCAACTAATTAACCAATAAATGTAGACAACAGGATGTAGTTAATTAATCACAATTTGGCAGTCATCAGAGTTATAATTGATTCAATCAGGAATCATCAATGGAAGCTAAATACAGTAAGTAAAAGTTTAATGAGGAACCGGATGTTGATATAGTATCACAGTATCTCCCCACGAATTACTCACTAATTGCAAAGAATAAAATGGTATCTTTACAGAGGATAAACCTGGCAGGCACCCTTTGAAGCCAATGATCAAAATTAACATCACCAATAATGAGACAAAATTACATTATGTATCTTCTATTATGCATTAATAAATTCACAACATCACATGTATGGCACTTGTGCCATAAATGGATAATCCAAATCAAAATGGAGAAATGTTAAGGCAAATTTTACTAAATGACCACCTCTTACTCTGAAGGTAAAGGCCATGACAGACAAAGATAGGAGTAAGGAAGTATCCTGAATTGAAGGAGACTAAAGTAACCTCGCAAGGAAATGCAGTACTGTAGTTCTTGATTTTAAGAGTTATACTGTGGTTATGTCAAGACATGTAATTGTTAGGAAATACACACTGAAATACTTAGAATAAAAGGCATGATGTCTGTAACTTACTCTTAGATGGTTAAAGGTTAATGAAAATAAACACTCACAGAGAAAGTTTAAGGCAAGTAAGCCAAATTTAAATAAACACCTGGATATGTTTAAAAAAAAAAGGTTTTAAGAATTCTATGTACTATTCTTCCATCTTTTTTGAAGTTAGAAATTAAATAAAAATAAAAGATTAATAAAAAATTTAATGGACTTCTTTATTCTTAAAAAAATAATAACATCTTTGCAATATTGAAGCTGCCAATGTGGGAACAGTCTATTTATTGCCTCTATGTTTTTTTTTTTTTTTGAAATATTGCCATTTTTTTCTACATCACAGCAAGATTTATTTACACATCCAAAAAAAGAAATAAAAATTAGTTTGTCACACTATATACAGATAATGCATACAGTGTTTTATACACACATAACATCAGATTTTACACATTAAAAATATGCATAAAAATGTGAACATCTGCATAAAATAATAATTAAACAAATTAAACAAGGATGAGATAATAAAAGGATAAAATCCATTATTATTTCATCAAATTTTTGTAACGGTGATACAATGCATTCATTGAGAAATATTTCTATGTCATTTAGTACAGTTTTATAGTTTTCCAGAAAGATATCTTGTTCAGACTTTATAAAGTTTTTTCAAGCAGTTTTTAGTTGTGCCTTACTTTGTAAATGGAATTTTTTAATCAAAAGTTGAATTTTGATGTTTATGTATTTTCCTTATATGTAGCTATTAAAATAAGTATGTCTTAATAAGTCTAATAGTTTTTCATTTAATAATTTTTATTTTGCAGGTGTGTGATTATATTATCTGAAACAAATGAAAATATATGTTCTATTTTTCTTCTTTTTAAAATATATTAGCAAAACATTCAGAATAATCTACCTGAATTAGACAGGAAAAATCAATTTATATTGATGAACCTAATTATAAAAACACTAATACGTATTATGACTATATATATATATAAATATTCATAATTTTTAATGAATGAGAGGTGCATGTAACTAAGAATTTAAATTTTACCCACGCTCATATACTTATTTGTAAGGTTTCTTCTTGGAAGAAGAAGAAAAAACACTGTACTAAGTAGTCATTTTGTTATTTAGCGTATATTTGTGTAGAATTTACATAAATTTGATTTACTTTTCTTAATTTTTTCTTTTGTTTGTTTTTGAGACAGCCTCACTCTGTCTCCAAGCTGGAGTGCAGTGATGTGATCTCAGCTTACCACAAACTCTGCCTCCAGGGCTCAAGTGATTCTTCTGCCTCTGCCTCCTGTGTAGCTGGGATTACCAGCACCCACCACCATGCCCAGCTAATTTTTGTATTTTTAGTAGACATGAAGCTTCACCATGTAGGCTAGGCTGGTCTTGAATGCCTAACCTCAGGTGATCCACCCACCTCGGCCTCCCAAAATGCTGAGATTACAGGCATAATCCAGCCACCTTTCTTAAGTTTTAACATTACTTGGCATTATAAGCTTTTAAACTCTTAAACATAAATACTTCTTATTTTATGCAACATAAAGCAGGTGAGCTGATATTTACTAAGTCCTTTGTTTCTTTGAATAGGTCTTAGGACTAAATAAGTCAATGGTTATATTATCAATGTTTCTTTTGAAATAGCCATGGACTAAAAAGCAATAGCTTTTGTTCTGACAGAAAGGAGCAGGGAAAAGAAGGAAAATAAAAAGGACTGAGACTTAGTCCAGGAATAAGACGACTGGGATTGGCACATTCACCTTTTTATACGATAACCTTGAAGTCCAAACTGTCTTTTAACAAACATGCTTAAGATTTCTTGGAAATATTTTCTTTCTGATAAAAACAGGCAAAAATAAAGTTCTTTAAAACCCCTAAACACTTGTAGCTTAGAATTCTCATCATTTAACGTCTTGTTAAAAGCTGTTGCCGCCATCTTGGGTCCCTAAATAAAAGGACAAGGGATCATGGAAATGGGAACTTAGCACACTAATGCCTTTGAAGTACTGTATAGCCACCTCCAAATTCTGAAGTAATATAAATAAGCCGTTATTAGCCAGATATTGCCATGTTAGCAGCTGAACCAAACTTAACTGATATATACTTTTACTAGTAAACATGGCAGAGATCCAAAGCAGTGAAATTATTGTCAGATAAGGTCACTAACATGATAGCTACTTCCAGCCGCAACCATCCCAAGTGGAATGAGAATACCATAAGCTGGCACTGGTAAATAAAGAATATGGGGAAGTGGGATATCAAGAAATTGATACTTTTCAGATGCCAATCTTGAAGGTTGGCTTTGTTTTTGTTTGTTATTTGTAGACACAATGAATGTATCACTTTGATTTTAAATACTTATGTGCCAGTAGCGGAGAGTCCAAGTCAATTAATATGAGTCGATAAATAACATACTCTTCTTAATTAATTGCTCTAGCCATGTTATGAAATGTTACAGGAAATTAACCCAGTCACAGCTTCTGTGTGCACCTAATATCGTTATGAGGAAAAAGAAGATCAAAAGTAAGGAGAATATAAATACACAGGTATTTTATTAACCTTAGCACTACCGTAGCAAGAAATTGTGCTATGTTTTTAAGTAGTTACTATCTCATTTAATACCTAAGCCACTTCTACTATAGGAGTTCTAGCAACTTCTAAGATGGGAAAACCGAGGGTTAGAGAGTTCATGTAATTTGTCATGGATCACACAACTAACAAGCACTAGATCAGGGTTAGGAATCTGTTCTCCACATCATCAGAGTCAGCACTTTTAACTGCCATGGTACAAAAAGTTTTCATTACATTATCTTTCTTTTCTGACCCCTGGGAAGTCCACACAAAATGTTTTCCTTGACTCTATGCTGCAAAACTGTCAAATTGAATAATGTCTTCTTTAACAACATCTTTGAGCTTGTTTATTAAATAAGCCTGCTTAAAGTCTTCAGAACTCTGCTAATTCTCAATTACTTTTCGACTTACTGTCCATAATTCAATAATAAAACCAGTTCATTAGGGCTACAGTTTGTTATTATTCTTTGGAAAAAACCAGACAGATGATACGTGTATTGCTAAATAATATTTGTCTCCAGGCCTAAAATAATTACAGACTTAGTAGAGAAAGAAGCAAAGGGACAGATCTGAAGAAAGGAAGTTGTCTTTACAGGAAAACAAACAAGAAAGGAGGCAGAGGCCAGTTTCAGAAAATAGAAATAAAAAGATGACGTTAATTTTTTTTTAATTGTTGAGATTATGTATATTTAAGAAAAGAAACAGCTAAACTTTTAGGGCTAGCATAGGTTCAATAAATGTGTCGGTTCTATACCGTTAGATTAGAAGAATATGTATAATATTTCATTACTTTATAAAAATATTTTGCAAATTTATCTTACTATCTATCACCCAGGAAACCAGAGAGGGTTAAATATATAGAAAGTTCTGATAAAGGAATTCATGAATTATCTCTAGGGCCTGTCATCATCTGATTTTAGATATATTGATTTTGAAATATAAATCAATCATTGAATTCTAAGAATAGATAGCCCAATCTCTTGAATTACCTGGGACAAACAGGTTAAATTGTTTAATAAAAATTCGTGTTGATTCAAAGATTTAGGATGTAGGAAATAGCTAGTCTGGAGTTGTGGTGTGAAACAATAATAAAAAAGATACCAATAGTAATAATGTTACGCAATTTAGATAAAACTTAAGTCATATGAAAAAGATAGGATTGGTGATACTGATTTAATGCTTGATGGTACTTGGTGACAAAACTAAGTGTTTTGATTAAAAAGGAATGAAATATCTGATATGTAGTCTATTGATCAGTTATTGTGAAATCTTTTTGTGAAAGAGGCAAAGGGGTTTCAAATAATATAGCATTAAAGTGCACCAACATGATGACTTTTCTGTTTTCTGTCTAGGCGAACACTGATCCTTCTGAGAAACTGCACTCTTCTAATTCTCAAATTAATAGGTCTTTGATTTTTCAATATAGTCCCTGGTTTTATGTGTGGACCAGAGGAGATATTTTTCATGAGAAGTAGATGAGAAGCAGGAGCTGTATTCTTTACATGCTTGGATTATTTCAGATCACCAAATGCTGATATAGACCATGCACATTGCCACTTATCTGTGGAACAGCCAGGCCTCCAATTTCTTGAGGTATTGCCAATTCACTCTGCCAGCTTCTCCAACTCCTGGGCTGGGTGTTTGTTTGGCTCTGTGGCGAAGGATGTCATTGTCACCATCAAGTCACTTACATCTCAGAAGTTAGATACTCAAAGATGGTGAGAGAACAACATGGGATTCCAGTCCAACCTCATAGGTTCCATCTTATTATATCAGGTTTCAATTGATATATGTTTTCCCATAATTAGTCATTATTTTTTCTTCCTGACTGCCTCTTCTTCTTTCTATAAATGACTACATTACAGGCAGAAAAATAAAATTTACATAGAAAGCTTCACCAGAATAACCAATATCCAAATTGCGTAAGGGAAATATATATGCATATATATAATCATATTTACATTAGATCATCAGATTAATATTATAATTACTATATTTGGATATATATAAATTATACTTGAATAAATTTTATATAGTTCTTCAAGAACTGTTTCTCTTATATGTTATGTTCTATTATATCCTATAACTTTTTATATTATGTTCAGAAAATAATTAGAATTCTAGTTTTTAAAAAAATAATATTCTTTGACTCTTTGTGCTCTCCTATTAAGAAAACTTATTTATTTTCCAGTAACTCAAATAGATAATAAATAGAAGCCTATTTTAATTCATGGGTGCAGCATTCTTTGTTATCCTTCTTAGCCCATTATTTATGCCTGTTTTAAATTCTCTTTGTTCTAATACTATTTGGTCTTTTCCCCACCATGTTGGATTCTTGTGAAGAATTTGGTGCAGCTAGGTGTGGTGGCTCATGCCTGTAATCCCATCACTTTGGGAGGCCGAGGTAGATAGGTCACTTGAGCCCAGAAGTTCAAGACCACCAGGGACCACATGGTGGAACTCTGTCTGTACAAAAAATACAATTATTAGTTGGGCATGGTGACCTGTGACTGTGGTCCCAGCTAACTAGGAGGCTGAGGTGGAAGGATCAGCTGAATCTGGGAGGTCGAGGCTGCAGTGAGTATTGATCATGCCACTGCACTCCAGCTTGTGTCTCAAAAAAATAATAATTTGGTGCTGTTTGTTCATTTCAATTACTTATTCATTTTTTCCTACATATTTAAAAATTTGTGGTTTGTTGTTTTACACTGTATATTCATTTCTCACATTTCTGATTGAGGATACCTGTTTTCATGTCAAATGGTAAATGAGAAGCAGGAGAGACTCTGGAACAGGCAATGCAGTGGTCCTGTTTCCCTTGGTGCCTACAGTGCCTGCCATTCATCTCAGTCATGCCTTCTCAGTCATGGCTTCAGCCTTTGACTGAATGTTTCTGCTATTTAATGTTCTTTAATATGTGGCAGTCTTTTGTGAGGCAGTCCACCTGCCCCTGATTATCCCAAGTTACCTCTTTATCTCACCCTCTTTTATTTGCCACAGGTTTTGCTCCTAATCTTTCTCCCATTAATTGTCTTTTCCTTGTTTCTCCAGTGTGTAATGCATAGCGGAAGCATAGTAAATGTTCATGAAATTGAATTGGGTGTGTGGAGGCAACCTTGGCTGAGCATACAACACAGATGTTACTGAAAGGGTTTTTCACTTGGGACAGTATTTAAGTGGCTGATTCCTCCATGCTCTTTTGATGTTTAAAGTCTATGATTCGAATTACTGTGTATTAATCTCTGTTGCTTCTGACTGTCAAGGTAATATCTTCCTTACCACTTGGTCTCTTTAAACTTTCTCAATAATTAAATTCTTAAAAAAGAACATAAATAAAGAAATGCACCCACAGAACTTCTCATTATTAATATTCTATTACTAAATTGGAAATCTGCTACTGTACCCCAAGGGGGTGATTAATTTAGCAGACTAAGGGTTTTGATTAAAAAGGAATGAAATGTCTGACACGTAGTCTATTTATCAGTTGTTATGATATTAAAATGCTGTAATCATTGTGGTGCCTAAATTAAGACTTCGCAGCCTAAATGTCACTTCATTTTGCTTCCTTTGATTTTGTGATATTTTATGGGATAATTATCTGTGAATGTGTATGCCTGTGCATGTGTGAATGGCACACATTCTTACTGATCTTCAAAGAAAAATGATGAGGCAATAAAACCTTCTGACACGGTGTTCCCTCTATCTCCGTGTTTCAGGAGAGACCAAGAATATGTAGAGAATCTTACAATTCTTAATTTAGCTGATTATTTTAAAAATTCAGATGTGATTGTGAAATACATTCTATTGGTATTAAGCAGCCAAAAATATTAATTAGAAATTATAATTTAAAGTTTTGTTTTTATATGAGACTAATTCTGTTAGACACAAATATTAAAATAAAAATTATACCATATCATTAATTTCAATGTTACCTCTACTTTCAAAATAAACTACATAGGAACAAGGAAAAAATAAAGATAAATTTGTAGATAGTGTGCATTCAGTAAGTATAGCCTGGTTGGATTCTTCTAAGCCTGTAGAACATGCTAAAGATTGAAGTGTTAATGAAAACATAAAATAAATAGCATACATAATTTTAAATGTTAATTTTTAATTTATAAAAATGTTTGCCCTATTTTAACCTTTCTCTTCCCAAATAATTTTACTGCCTATAAGAATTAAATAAAATAGTATTTCCTTATAATCTCTCTCTCTCTGTCTCTCTTTTTTTTTGCCTCCCTCAGTATGGAATCACGACCAGTATTTTTTATTGATTTCCAAGAAACTTTCAACACATGACCTGAGTAAGAGTGATTGACTGGGTTGTTCTTTCTCAATCTTATTTCTAAACCACTTTTAAAGATTTAAAAGGCTCAGACCTGGAACAAGACAGGTTATATTTGGAGGAATAATGATCCAATTCTTCATCCTTCTTTCCACCCCAATTTATAGATTCAAAAATGATACCATATCTTGTGATTAAAGAAGCAAGAAAGCAGTGGGATCCCAGAATAAAAGTAAGGTTATCAGAATAAAACTACACTCACTCCATCTGAAACACTATTCAACTCCTGTGGACTCCAATTTCAAAAGCCCAAGTCATTCAAAATCCCTAGGTAAAAGATGGACTGGGATATTTAAGCAGATCTTAGTGGCATGGAAGAGAAAAATATCCCAACCCCTAAAATTGCCAAAGAGGGTTTAGACAGAATGTACAAATGATCTCCCAATCAACCTAGGGCAGAAATGAAAATCATCTTTAATTATTTTCCTGTCCCCGAACAGTGAAAGTTATTTGAGGCATGTGAAAAGCAATAATAATTAAAATAACATAACAACAATTAATACTCATCAATATCTCACCATACTGTATCAAACACCATGAAAATTAACTTCTATATATTTTATTATTTAAATTTTATAATGAGGTAGATAATATGATTGTCCTCATTTTATAGCTTTATTGCCCTTCATAAGTAAATTATCCGCAATCAGATAACCAGAAAGTGGAAGAGGGTGTACTCCTATCACCAAAACCCAGGCTCTTAACTGCTACTAACAGTATATACAGTCTGAGTACTAGTAGCTACTAAATGTTACACGCAGACTTCTCCCCAGTATTGTGCAAATTGAACTACTAATCTGGGAATGCTCTATGATGCAAAAATCATAGACCAAATACTATGTATCAGAGAACCTTCATTGTAATAGATGTTTGGCATCTGACTTGCTTGTTTGTCTCATCTATTCAGTTTTTAGAGATGGCTTAGATGAATGTGGTATGAGAGTGATGAGAGCACTGCTCTTAGAATTCTAAGTACCTGAGAGGGAATCGTGTCTATGCCACAAACTAGCTATATGAGATTTTTATTAGTCATTTCTCTTTCTCGGCCTTTCAGTTTCCTCACATATAAATAGCCTTCTAAATTAACCTGTAAATGTGTATGGCTTCTAGATTGTCTTTTAGATTAATCTGTATAGGTATATGATAATAAATATGAGCTGTGTCATGCTGTGATTGACACAGAATATGTAATCAAATATGGTATATATATATTATTAAAGATTCCCTATTTCTGAGAATGGAAGAGAATATCAGCCACTTCATATTTTCTGCTTTATTTCTGATTCTAACTAGAATTCTAATCTAGATACTATTTATGTGTGTTTTTGTTCTCTCTCTCTATCTCTTTTTCCTTTGAGACAAGGTCTCACATGGTAGCCCATTCTAGAGTGCAGTGGCGAGATCTGGATTTACTGCAACCTCCGCCTCCTGGGCTGAAGTGACCCTCCAATCTCCGCCTCCCCAGGAGCTTGAATTACAGGAACACACCACCACACCCAGCTAGTTTTTGTATTTTTTTTAGAGACATTGTTTCACCATGTTGCTCAGGCTCTCAAAGTGCTGGCACTATAGGCATGAGCCACTGCATCAGACCCTGTTTTCTCTTTTAATCTTTACAAAAGGTTGGACATCAAGTTGGATAAGGAGAAAGTTGAGTCTTGGAGATTTTACTGAATGCAAATAAAAATTAAGGGCTTCCTAATCTATATCTCGTCTGTTCAGATTGGGCTTCACAGTGTTTCCTTGTGCCCATTGACCTTGTGCTACTCCCCTCTGAAATATTCACCAGCATTTCAAGTCTCTCTTGAGAGTTCCCTTAGTAACTGCTGATTAAAAGAAGTTTAAAAACTTCAAACCTGGACACTGAGTATTCTAAAGACTTCCCATTTTTTGTTCCAATTTCAATCTTACTCTTCTTCTGGACAGTAAAAATGGGAAAGTCTTCAGTGGTCTAAGATATGCCATTCACTCTCAATAGACCATGTACTAGATTCACATTTAGTACTTGCCACTGGATAACGTGTCTGGACAAGTTGTTTCTCTCACTCTTTTTTTTTTTTTTTTTTTTTTTTTTTTTTTTTTTTGTTCCCTCATTTTTTCTTTTACTTTTTATCCTGTGACAATTGCTAGGCAAAATCAATAAAACTAAGTAGTTAAAAAATACAAGAAAAAGAAACAGTGTTCACAGACATGCAACAAATAAACAGATCTGAAACAAATAAAAAGGAGCAACCACCATGAGATGGTCAAGGGAAAAAAATAACTAGCTACAACATATATTATTGTCAGGTTCTGAGTTTGAGAAAATAAACTGAAATGGCTCAGGTTGGGGAGAGAGAGTTCTACTCTTTTTAGGCAAAGTTGCAAAGAGCTGGTTAAAATTAAAGTAGCTCCATTATGCTGTCTTGATCTTGAAAGGAAGTAGGGAGTGTCTGTCTGAAAAAGATAATTTTTTCTGTAAGAAGAGAGAAACTCTGACTTGAGAACATCTTTCTGTCATAGACCAGCAGAAGCTAAATGCACTCTCAAAGTAGGATTTCTGTTTTAATTCTATAATAAATGCTTTCAGGGAACTCTGGTAAATGTAGCCCCTTTTTCTTGTCACCTCAAGGTTGCCTTAGGTTTATTGCCGTCATTAGTGGAAATTGTACAGCTAAGCCAATGATTCCGTGTGTATTTCATGGTCTGAAGAGCTCAAAGAAAGGTAAGTTACCCTCCCTGCTCCTCTTCCTGTATAGTTATTGGGGTCTGCACTGCAAACAGTGATTGCTGGTGGTCCACTTGCATTTCTCTGCTCACTAGATTAAAACCTGGGTTGAAGCCTAGAGTGACAATAACTTTATGTTGGAACTGAACAAGAATTTAAAATCTACAAGCCTGTTGCCATTTCACGTTTATTTAAGTCACGGAAAGTTTGGTATTCAGACATAGTGTGGGGATAATGTGATAAGGGATCATGCTAACAAAGACCAGTTCTTTCAGGTATTTGCATTCATATGAGACACAAAATCATACCTACAGTAGTTGTGGATTTTATGCTTGGCCTATTTTGTTTTGCTGAGTTTATTTTCTTTATCACTATGTTTCTTTTGCTAAGAGCGATGTTTCAGGGAAAGGGAACATGGATAGCCTCAAAACAGATTAGTAGACATTTGATTGGAGATACATTCGGGATGAAATGAAAGTAAAGTAACTTATTGTGTGTGATTGGAAACAAATAGGCAAGTGTGGCACATCAAATTATGTATGATAGCGCTAATGGGAAAGGGGGAGAAGAATGTCAAGAATAGTCAGGAAAATAAAGTTGTTTCTGTCTGTAAATTGAATTACTATTTGAGTATGCAAAGAAATAAATGATATTGAATTGGACAGCACTAATATTATAGGTTCTATTCTAACTCTGCGGATAGCAGCTTATCCTTTTTTGTAAACATCATTTTTAGTTCCCCATGGAACAGATATGGAGAAATGATAGTGCTATTGTCTCATTTTTATTTGTGCCATCATCATATTGCCTTTTAAGAAGCATCATTTCTGTCCTCTGGGGTACTCTGGAGGAAAGTAATAAGAGATTACAGTAATCTCTGTTCACTGGGGCAGCAGGAAATACCTGTAACTCTTTGTCTTTCTCATATCTATTTAAAGCTAGGTGAAAAGTCTATGGATCAATGGTATACACTTCCTTACTCAATCCTTTTGTTTGTTTGTTTGTTTGTTTGAGACGGAGTCAGGCTCTGTCACCCAGACTGGAGCGAAGTGGCTCGATCATGGCTCACTGCAGCCTCCGCCTCCTGGGTTCTTGCAACTTTCATGTTTCAGTCTCCCTAGTAGCTGGGACTACAGAAGCATAATGCCACTCATGGCTAATGTTTTTGGATTTTTTTAGTAGAGACGGACTTTCACTGTGTTGCCCAGGCTGGTCTCAAACTCCTGACCACAGGCAATCCACCTGCCTCAGCCTCCCAAAGTGCTGGGATTACAGGCGTGAGCCACTACACCCATCAATCACTCAATTCTTATCAGTAATGCTCAAGATGGTTTCTGGACTTCATGCATTTTCATACATTCTACCGTCATGTAATATATGGAACCAAACACCAGTGCATTTGTATCTTTACTTAGAGGATGAGCAAAGCTTTTGTTTTCATCACCATTTTAGTCTTAACATCACAGTGTCACATATTTCTGTATATTTTTGCAGGAATCTTTGAAAATGTTTTGACTTGGTATAAGAAAGGAAAGGTAGAGAAAAGATCAAGGCAGTCAGTTAAGTATCAGAGATACATTTAACTCAGTGTGTTCACTGAAATCTTTTTCTCTCTCTCTATTTTTTTTTTTTTTTTTATTAAGACAGAGTTTTGCTCAGTCACCAGGTGTCAGACTGGAGTGCAGTGGCGCTATCTCGGCTTACTGTAATCTCCGCCTCCCGGATTCAAGCAATTCTCCTGCCTCAGCCTCCCGAGTAGCTGGGACTACAGGCGTGCACCACCACGACCAGCTATTTTTTTGTATTTTTAGTAAAGGTGAGGTTTCACCATGTTGGCCAGGATGGTCTGGATCTCTTGACGTCATGATCCGCCCACCTCAGCCTCCCAAAGTGCTGGGATTACAGGCGTGAGCCACCGTGCCGATCATTTATCTCCTTTCTCAAAAAAAAATAGCAATCCCATCCTGGTCAACATGGTGAAACCCCATCTCTACTAAAAATACAAAACATTAGCTGGGCATGGTGGCGCACACCTGTAGTCCCAGCTACTCGGGAGGCTGAGGCAGGAGAATTGCTTGAACCCAGGAGACGGAGGTTGTGGTGAGCCAAGATCGCGCCATTGCACTCCAGCCTGGGTAACAAGAGCGAAACTCCGTCTCAAAAAAAAAAAACATAGCAATCTACCTTGCACATCTCAGTTTGATATCACTTTCATTGGAAGCTTCATGGTAAATAAGAGTTTCTTCCATTACACCCACCCCGCACCCACCCCGCACCCACCCCTGACCCAGAATCATTTTGTTTGTATTGTACATATATGTTATAAACAGAATAAATGTTCTTACAGTTTGCATAGGAGATTGATACTGCATGCTGAAAAAAATATAGCAAGCAACAATGAGCCCTGTCTCTGGCATGAGATTAGAAACAGCCTCAAAAATCCCAAGAAAATGAGCCTTGGTAGAAGGCTTTAT